>NW_003852575.1:2054587-2055703 GCF_000181295.1 Otolemur garnettii | reverse complement strand
GGGCATAAGCGATTTTCTTGCCTCAGCCTCCCATGTAGCTGGGATTACACGTGCCCACCACACCTGGCTATTTTTTGGTTGCAGTTGTCATTGTTGTTTTAGCTGGCCCAGGCCAGGTTTGAACCTGCCAACCTTGGTATACGTAGCCAGTGCCCTACCCAGTGAGCTACAAGTGCTGCCAATATTTTAACAATATTGATTCTTCAGACCTATGTATATGATACCCCTCTCCATTTATTTAACCTTTTCCTTATTTTTAAATTCTCAGTGTACAAATCCTTTACGTAGTTTGTGAAATTTTCGCCTAAGTATTTCCTATGTTTGATAATACTGTAAGTGATCTTTATATTTCAGTTTCTAGTTGTAGTTACAGTGCTGGTACGTAGAAATATGATTGATTCTCATATATTGCTCTTACTTTCCACAACCTTCCTAAAAATCACTTACTAACTCTTAATGACTTTTTGGTAGATTCTATCACATTTTCTCCAATTATGTTGCCTGTAATGAGAGATCTAATTTTGTTTCTTTCCAGTATGGTTGCCTTGTATGTATTTATTTTTCTTATCTTAATACGTTGGCTTTAATCTCTGTAGAATGTATATAGAACATAGAATATAATGTTGACTAGACTGGTAAGATAGGACACTCTTGGGCTGTGCCTGTGGCTCAGTGCGTAGGGCACCGGCCCCATATACCGAAGGTGGTGGGTTTAAACCCGGCCCTGGCCAAACTGCAACAAACTGCCGGGCGTTGTGGTGGGTGCCTGTAGTCCCAGCTACTCAGGAGACTGAGGCAAGAGAATCACCTAATCCCAGGAGTTGGAGGTTGTTGTGAGCAGTGTGACGCCACAGCACTCTACTGAGGATGACAAAGTGAAACTCTGTCTTTTCAAAAAAAAAAAAAAAGTAGAACTTTTTTTTTGTTTCTTATTTTAGAAGGGGAAATAGTTTTTCATCACCAAGTATGGTGTTAGCTGTTACTGATTCCTAGTTGTTTTTCAAAATGAAAGTGTTTTGTTTTTTTTTGTTTTTTTTCTCGAGACAGAGCCTCAAGCTGTCCCCCTGGGTAGAGTGCCATGGCATCACAGCTCACAGCAACCTCCAACTCCTGGGC
>NW_003852575.1:2047291-2054327 GCF_000181295.1 Otolemur garnettii | reverse complement strand
GCTGAGCCACAGGCGCTGCCCAAAATGAAAGATTTTTAGAAAATCAAGAATGGATATTGGATTTGTCAAATGTTTTTCCTGTATCTACTGAGATTAGCATGTGGTTTTCCTTTTTTAGTTAATTTGATGAACTGTATGGATTGTTTTTTTATGTTAAAGTGATACTGCATTTCTGAAAGACTACTTGGTTATGATTTATTGTCCTTTTTTTAGATTGTTGGATTTAATTTGTTATAATTTTATTTAGAATTTTTGCTTTGTGTGTTCATAAGGGATATTGGCATTTAATTGATTTGTTGATTTCTGCCCTGGATGTTTATCATCTTCTGTTAACTTTGAATTTCGTTTGTTTTTTTCCTAGTGTATTGAAGTAGAAAGCAGAAATCATTGGTTTGTCCGTTTTTAAAAATAGAGGTTTTTAGTATTACAACTTTCTCCTTAAGTATTGCTTTAGCTGTTTTAAAAACTACATTTCATTATCATTCTATTCAAAATGCTTTATGTAATAATTTGCTGTATGATTTCTTCATTTGAGTTCATTAGAATGGTTTTGTTTTATAAGTATTTGGGAACTTTACATATATCTTTCTGTTAACTGTTTTTCAGGTTATATTTATTGTCATCAGAGAACATACTTTGTATAACTTGGTTACCTTTATTTATTTTTTCTTGTATTGAGACACTCTTACTTAGTCCTCCTCTGTAGAGTGCTTTGACATCATAGATCACAGCAAACTCCAACTCTGGGGCTCAAGCCATTCTCTTGCCTCAGCTTCCTTAGTAGGTGCGACTACAGGTGCCTGCCACAACACCTGGCTCATTTTGTTTGTTTGTTTAGTAGGCCTGGGAGGGTTTGAACCCATCAGCCCTGGAGCATGTGGCCAGCACCCTAACAACTGAGCTGTGGATACCTAGCCTTGGTTACCTTTAATTTATTGAGATTCGTTTTCTAGTTCTTAATAGGGTCTGTCTAGGTAAAAGTGCTGTGTCAGTAGAAAAGAATGTGCTTTCTGCTGCTCTTCGGTAGAATATTCTCTAAATGTCAGTTAGGTCAGGTTGGTTGATAGTGCTATTTAAATCTTCTGTATTCTTACCAGTTTTCTGTCTGCTTGTTCTTTAGAATATTCAGAGAAGGATATTGAAATGTCTGTCCTGCAGTTCTGTCCTTTTTTGTCTCATCTGTTTCAAAGCTGTTAATAGGTTCATAAGTGTTCAGGATTAGTGTGTTCTCTTGAGGAGTTGACACTTATTTATCAGCTTGATTTCTAGCGATATTCTTTCGATTGTAGTGTGCTTTTTTGATATTAATGTAGCCATTCTGTCTTAATTTTGATTGTTCACATGATTTATATTTTCCCAAACTTATTTTTGATCTGTGAGTGTCTTTATATGTGGTTTACATAAAAAGTTTTGAGACAGACTATGTTATGGGCCATTATTTCACTTTCAAGAAGTACAGTTAACAGCGTCCTTTCTGTCTTGCTTGGCTTATCGGTGTTGCTGGGAGAGCTTCATTTGTTTCTGGCTGTGTGGATTTTTGTATTTCTGTTTTGAATTTTTGTGTATCTTAAAACTTCCATAATGACCTCTGTATTTGAAATTTGTTTCTTATAGACAGTATATGATCTTTCTTCTTTTATTCATAATTTGAAATCTCAGCTTTTTGTTTGGGGTTTTTAGATCTTTTGTATTTAATGTGATTATTGAGCTTGCTTTTTTTTTGATCTATCATCCTGCTGTTTTATTTTCTGTCTGTTCCATCGTTTTTAATCCCCCTTTTTTCCCCACTAGCTTCCTTCTCTTCTTCGTCTACCTTCCTCCTTCCCTTCCTCTTTCTCTTCTTCCTCCTCCTCTTTCCTCTCTTTCCCCTCCTTTCTTTTCTTGTCTTTAGATTAATTGAACTTTTTAGAGACTTGACTTTTTTCTCCTTTTGTTAGCTTATTTAACTCTGTTTTTTAAATTTAGTGATTGCTCTTTATCTTATCACTGTCTACTTTCAAATGATACCATATCACTGTATACTTTATATATATATTTTTTTATTTTTTGAGACAGAGTTTCACTTTGTTGCCCTCTGTAGAGTACTGTGGTGTCACAGCTTACAGCAACCTCAAACCCTTGGGCTCAAGTGATCTCCTCACCTTAGCTTCCCGAGTAGAGTAGTTGAGACTACGGGCATCCGACACAGGGCTTGGCTATTTTTAGAAACGATGTCTGGCTCTGCCTCAGGCTGGTCTTGAACCTGTGAGCTCAGGCAACCCATCCGCCTTGGCCTCCCAGAGTGCTGGGATTACAGGCGTGAGCCACCACACCTGGCCTCTATATATACTATATTGTTGACTTTACCATAGTATGCTTTCATTTTTCTCCTATGGTCTTTTTACTGCTTTTTAATAGATTCTACTTTTACACATGTTACTAACCCCACACTACATTTTTATTATTTAAACATTTACTGAAATGAAATTTCAATAAGAATTTTTATACTCTTATCAATGGAGCTATTTTTTCGATGGTTTTCCTACCTTTATAGAGGTTTAGATTTCCATCTAGTTTCATTTTCTTTCATCCTGAATATTTCCATTAACCTTTTTTACTAGTATAGTGCAGGTTTACTAGTGAGGCATTCTTTTACATTTTCATTTTTATTTATTTAGTTTTTTGAAACAGTCTCATTTTGATGCTCTTGTTAGAGTGCTGTGATGTCACAGCTCATAGCAACCTCAAACTCTTGGGTTCAAGTGATTCTCTTGCTTCAGCCTCCCAAATAGCTGGGACTACAGGTGCCTGCCACAACACCCAGCTATTCTTAGAGACAGGGTCTTGTTCTAGCTTAGGCAGGTCTCAAACTCCTGAGCTCAGGTGATCCACCTCGGCTTCCCAGAGTGCTAGGATTACAGATGTGAGCCACTGTGCCTGATTGTTTTAAAGATTTTCTATTTAATATTGACTCTTTTGGCTGTTTGATGATTGTGTGCTTTGGTATAGTTTTGTGTTTCTGGTGTTTGGAGTTTGTTGAACTTCTAGATCTCTGGGTTTGTAGTTTTCATGAAATTTGGAAGATTTTTGACCATTATTTTTCCCAATTCTTCTCTATTCCCCCTTTATCTATTGGATACTTCAGTTACATTTATATTAGGGTGCCTGAGATTGTCTCACAACTCAGGGAATGTTAATTTTTTTAATGTCTTTTTTTCTGTTTTGACATCCACTTTTAGTTGTTTAGTAATGAATTGGAATTCTGAAATAGTTTTTATTGCTGTGTCTTCAAGGTCATTTGTCTTTTTATTTTCTGCAATGTCTAATCTGTTATTAATCCCAATCAGTGTGTTTTTTATCTTTTTTTGCATTGTAGTTTTAATTTCTGGAAGTTCAATTTGAATGTTTCAAAAAATAATTCTATGACTTCTCCTAGCTATTTGACAATATGGAATACTTGTTTTAATGTAGCTATCTGTTATTTTTAACAGGTGTGTCAGTTTTAGATTGTTTCCATTGATTGACTTCCCCCTCCCCCACCCCCCTTGGGTTGGGTTTTCCTGCTTCTTGGCCTGCCTGGGTAATTTTTCATTGTGTGCCAGACATTTGTGAATTTTTACTTTGTTGTATGCTTAGTATTTTTATGATTTTGTAAGTTTTCTGTGACCATTATTCTGGAACAATCAGATTACTTGGAAATAGTTTGACCTTTGAGACTTAGAAGATTTTATTGGGACTGGTGCCAGTGCAGAATTTAGTTTTATGATAATTATTCTTCACTACTAAGGAGAGACCACCCTGTGTAATGATCTGTTGCGCTGTGGATCTTGCTCTGGTGATGAGTCTGTCTCCTGGTTTCTGGTGGTGTGCTGGCAGTCACGACATCTGCTGCATCATCCTGACCCCTGACTTAATCCTCATATGGCATTCTCATGTGCATGTCTAAATTCCTCCGTTTTATAAGAATACCAGTCAGATTAATGCTTATCCTAATGACCTCATCTTAACTAATTATATCTGTAGCAAAACTCTTAAACCAAATATGGTCACCTTCTGAGGTAGTGGGGTTAGGACTTTAGTGTAGTGTGCACATAATATTGATGGGAACACAGTTCAATATATAACCTTCCTTCCCTACACTGTGGTATTTCCTGAACATGCCACTTCTGTTCTTTTATGCCCTTACTCATGATCAAATAGGCCTCAGCTTGGAATCAAATAGGCGCAGATCAAATAGGCCTTGGATCAAATAGGCCTCAGCTCTTCCTTTCCTCTACTGGTCTTAAAAACCACCTACTAATCAGAATTAATCTCTGTCTGGAAGGTTTTTAAAAGTTGTGCCTTTTATTATAAGAATTTACATAGCTATTTCCCTGCATGTACTTGCAGCATTTTTGAAGACCTGGGAAGGATTTGTTTTTGGTATTGTGTCCCAGTTCTTTCATTATTTCCCAGTATCACTGGTAGTATTTTATAACTAGTGTGCTTGAATTGAATACATTAAAGAGTGTTTGGTTGCAGGAATGAGACATATAAGGAAAGATGAGTAACTTGAGGAAGGATTAGAGATTTAGGACTCTAGAAGTGAATTCACTTTGAATGTATAATTAGTCAGGCATACATTAATTTATTAATTGAGCCCACTAAGTGCAGAACTTTTCACTGGATATCTGGTATAGACTGGTGAAAATTACAGAATCTGGCTCTCTCCTCACACACCTTATTGTCTGAAGAGTTATGAAGTAAAAGAACAGAGAAGATGGATATGAAAGATTTTTCTAAGGAACCCTAGACAGAATGATCAGTCATACAGGGCAGAGGATGAAGAGTTAAAGAGGCATGATCACAAGCCTGAGTGATTGGGGAGTATTGTTAGTGGAAATGGAAGGCATTTCGGTGGGGAGGAAGATTAATTCGCTTCCTTCTAGATAAAATGAGTAGACTGTCTAAGTAGAAAATCCAGATTGCAGAAAATTCAGAAATGAATGGTGAATTGGTAAATATATTCATTCTTGTTTTGTCAGGAAGTGGGGAGAGAGGACCCCAGCAGTTAGTTGGGTGGCAGGGTCAAGTGCAGAAATTTTATGGGTAGATGATAAACTAGAGTTGTTTGAAGGGAGACTAAAAGTGACTGGAGAAGAGGGACGTATTGTTGGTCATTTCCACATTACAGATGAAGAAACTGGGGCACAGAAAAGAAAGGTACCCGCCAACACAGCTAATAACTGGTGGAAACAGAATTCAGATTTGGACAGTGTGGCTTCAAAGTCTGTGCTCTTAGGCACTACTCTCTGTGGCTCATGATTACTTTTTTTAATCTGTTAGCTTATTTAATATCTTAAGTTTTTCTTCCATAAGGTAACACATTATTATAAAGATAGAATATCAGGCTTACTTGTCACTTATAGAATGCAAGAGTAACCATAAATACAAGGAAACCAGAGTAATTCTGTTAAATGTATAGAATTTGTAGAATGCATACCTGACAAAAATGGAATCGTTCCTGATCATTTAGTAACTAAGGGATATTTGGTTAGATGTCAGATAGTTTAAGATAATGATGAGTTGTAATATAAGATAAACAACAAAGATATTTGTTGAGCTTTTACTGTGCCGAGCATTTCCTCCTGGTATTGGGCACGTAGTAGTGAATAAGAAGACATGAGTCCTTGATTTTGTGAAGCTTATTTTCCACAAAGAAGAGAGAGACACACAATAATTAACCTAAAGGTTGGAAGAGATGCAGTTTTTGCTAGGAAGATCAGGCATATGCTGTATTTCAGTTCCATTTAATCCATTTCAAATGAGCAAGGGTATCTACAGGATGTATTAGTTTATACAAGTGCCAGTCACAGTCATGTATAAGAGCTTTCAAATCTACTCTTGTATACTGAACAGCTTCACATTTTTCCCCCCACTTGGAGTAGAGGAATAAGAGTTTTCCCATATAAAAGCCTAGGAATCTGCATATAAAAGAGTAGTCATTTGTAATCACTATCTTATCACTAAGCCAAGAAAAAGTTCCAGAATTTAGCACACTGCCTTTAACAATATTAGCAGCCTTAACATTTTTATTGAAATTTCATTTGGGGGTAAGGGCATCCTTGCTTTCAAAACAGTACGTAGTTTTTGCTGCCACAGTATCATCTTGGATATTAAGAAAAGCACTTAGTAATGTGTTGGAAAATTTAGTTGATAAAAATGCTTGCTAGTGACCCATGCCTTCATCCATATTTCTCAATAGTTAATGTGCAAGAACATTCTGTATCTGAAAGTTTGAAAAAGTTTTCCTGAGTATTTTCTAAATTCACTTATTTTGCATAAAGTAGATCATATTACAGTGTCTTATTTTGTTATCTGCTAAGAAGTAGTATCTCCAAAAACATGGGCATAATTTACTTTTTTCCAAAATAGATTGAACTAAGTGTGTTACTATTAAGATAAATACTGCAGTGAGTACAACTCAGGAAACAAAGCTAACTAATAGCATTTTTTTTAATTTCAAAAATGAAAATAGCCTATTCAGGTCCATGGGGAAAGTTTTTAAAATTTCAGTTGACTTTTTTTCTCTACTTAATAGTTAGTGGGAAAATTGGCACTGCTTTCCAGCAATTAAAATATTCCTGTCCTGATGGTCAAGGGTCCACTTGTAAAGGCAGATTTCAAATTCTTCATTTTTGAATTGGTGTGGTGTTTTATGAGTTTGTAAAGTGTGTTCACATGTGTTGTTTCATGTGCACCTTGCACACGTGGAATGACTTATCATCCCCCACTTTGTAGGAATGGAGATGAACCTGGAGAAGGTCAAGGTTACGCAGTGAATTAGTAGATCACAGGTTAAAGTTGGCTTCTTTTAATATAGTATTTACTAAATACCTGTAGCGTGTTGTACTTGTTATATTGGAAAAAAATAAAGGTCTTGTGCTGGCAGCCCAGCTTCTGACTCTAAAAGCATATTGTACAGGACAGGTGGGGACTCCCTTTGTGCTCCTTCAGCAAGTCTGGGGCATGCAGTTCTTGACAAGAGTCCGTGATACATACATACTTTTTTTTTTTT
>NW_003852575.1:2026717-2046921 GCF_000181295.1 Otolemur garnettii | reverse complement strand
TTTTTTTTTTTTTTTTAAACATGGGAGTCTCGCACTGACCTTGCTGCCACTCAAGCCTCAAGACCTCAAAAATCCAGCCTACTGCCTCTTTGTCAACATGTTTTATTGGAACACAGCCAGGCTCCTTGGTTTATGAATTGCCCCAGGTTGCTTGTGTACAACTAGAGCAGAATTTTGATTAATTGAACAGAAATTGTAGGCTCCACAAGGCCTAAAACATTGACCCCTAGCCTTTTAAGAATAATTTTACTGATCCCTACTCAAGATTTTGCCAGACATTATACTCAAAAGCATGGTTTAACTTGAGAGCTAGAAAATAAAGTTTCTGATTAGCTAACAGAAATGAAGGCGGTTGGAACTTGAGGTGGAGTGAGTCGTTTTTGTCCTCCGCGTTGTGGGGTGGTAAACAAAAGGGCAGCAGTGACTGAGTTATCTTTGCTCTGAGGCAGGGAACCTGCTTTCACAAGAGTCTAGTAAATGTGAATTGTGTGTAATTATTAAAAGTGTGTTAAAATTGTGAGTTAATGAAGTATATAAGCCAAACCATGAAAGGCCTGGTTACCAAGGCGTAAGAAAGAAGACATTTGGTTTACTCTTTGGCTTTTGTAGTAGGAGGCATGGCTATTTTATTTTGCCGTCCATAATTCTTATAAACTGTGAAAGGGGATCTAGATGCCAAGTGGCCAAAAAAATGACAAGTCTCTGCTTGAGAACCTTTACATCAGGAGAAATATACCAGCTTTTTTGGATGGATCATTAAACCTCTCTGGGTTGCTGCTGCCTCCTCTGTAAATTGAAGTGGGGGAACTAGATGTCTTACGGTGTCTGTTCACTCTCTCATTGAATAAATAGTGTGTGCCTTTTTTATGTGCTGGTATAATAGTTGCGTGCTGCACCTTTGCCTTCCTGTAGTTGGGTGGGTGGGCAGAGAAATATTCTAATACAGTTGGTAAAATGTTCAGATGGTCTAGGTTAGGGCAGTGGGTGTAGGAACTTGTGAGAGTCTCACCTGGGAGTGCGAGGGTAGTGTTCTGCCTGGGGATTCAGGGATGCCTTTTCCTTTTTTACTCATTTATTGTCTACTTTATGCTTTTGCATCGTTGTCGTGGTAAGAATACAATAAATAAGACTAGTCCTCGCTTAGGGACATTAATTGTTAGAGCGTATAATGACTTTAGCAGGTAGCATGCTTGTTATGTTGAAATAAGAACACAAGATTGTTATGTGCCAAATAACATGTTGGTCAACAAAGGGCTGCATGTATATAGCAAAATGGTCCCCTAAGATTATAGTGAAGCTGTTGTCTAGTGACAGCTTGATGATCCTGACACTGTGTAGACTTAGTCTCGTGTGTGTGTGTGTGTGTATGTGTCTTACTTAATTTTTTTTTTTTTTTTTTTGAGACAGTCTTACTGTGTCACCCTCGGGAGAGTGCCATGGCATCATAGCTCATAGCAACCTCAAATTCTTGGGCTCAAGTGATCCGCTTGCCTCAGCCTTCCAAGTAGCTGGGACTTCAGGTGCATGCCTCAATACCCAGCAATTTTTAGGGGTGTGTGTGTCTCACTCTATTCTTGAACTCATTAGCTCAAGCAATCTATGTATCTTAAATTTTTTTTTTTTTTTGCAGTTTTTGGTCAGGGCTGGGTTTGAATCCACCACACCCGGTATATGGGGCCAGCACTCTACTCCTTTGAGCCACAGGCGCCACCCTATGTATCTTAATTTTTAATAAAAAAGCTTAAGAAATGAAAATTTGAAAATTCAAAAATAAGGCTTGGAGCATGTATCTCAAGCAGCTAAGGTGCCAGAGCTGGCGGGTTCAAATCCAGCCTGGGCCTGTCAAACAACAGTGACAACTACAATAAAAAAAGAGCCAGGTGTTGTGGCGGGCGCCTGTAGTCCCAGCTACGTGGGAGGCTGAGGCAAGAGAATTGCTTAAGCCCAGGAGTTGGAGGTTGCAGTGAGCTGTGATGGCACAGCACTCTACCTGGGGTGACAGCTTGAGGCTCTGTCTCAAAAAATAAATAAATAAATAAATAAATAAATAAATAAAAATTCAAAAATCAGTCTTACAGAATAAGGATATAAAGAAAGAAAATATTTTGTATAGCTGTATATAAAGTTTGTGTTTTAAGCTAGTAAATGGGTTTTTTTTGAGAACCATTTATTATATATTATTAATGCTTTAAATTGTGTTAGTCTGTGTCCTCACTGTTTGCTAGCAATGCAGCTGAAATAGCTACAATCTGTGAGATAATCTGTTGTAGCGTTGTCTTAGTATTTATTTTGTAACCTCACTGGTTTCTGTTTTAAGCTGGTGGTTCTCAACCTTCCTGATGCCGCAGCCCTTTAATACAGTCTCATGTTGTGGTGACTCCCAACCATAAAATTATTTTCATTGCTACTTCGTAACTGTAATTTTGCTACTGTTATAAATCATAATATAAATATCTGATATGCAGGATGTATTTAGGCGACCCCTGTGAAAGGGTTGTTCGACCCCCAGGTTGAGAACCGCTGTTTTAAGCTAAGGGTTATTTATTTATTTATTTTTTTTTCTTGGGCTTAAGCGATTCTCTTGCCTCAGCCTCTTGGGTAGCTGGGACTATAGGCACCCACCACAATGCCCGGCTTTTTTTTGGTTGTAATTGTCATTGTTGTTTACCTGGCCCTGGCTGGGTTTGAACCCGCCAGCCTCAGTATATGTGACTGGTGCTGTAACCACTGTGCTATGGGCACCAAAGCCAGGTTTTGTTAATAAAAAGCCAAAAAGTTAACAAAAACAAAAGTTTATAAAGCTTCGTTATAGTAAACCAAGGTTAGTTTATTATTGAAGAAAGAAAACTAAAAAAAATAGAGTGTAGTTTAAGTGTACAGTGTTTGTAAAGACTGCAGTAGTGTCCAGGTGGTACATTCTTTATATAGTTTTTTAAATGATTATTTTTACCTTATTTTTACTGTACCTTTTCTGTCTGGTTATGTTGAGGTACGGAAGTACTCACCTCTGTGTTACAACTGCGGTATTTTACACAGTACTGTATACCATAGAGTCCAGATGTGCAGTAGGCTGTGCCGCCTGAGTTTGTGTAAGTGCTCTGTGATTTTACATGACAACGCAATCATCCAAGGACTCATTTCTCAAGATAGCCTCATTCATGGTTAAGCAACACATGCCCTTTCTAAGGGAACGATGGAGCAGGGCAGCAATTCCCCCTAAGATTCTGGGAAGATTTCTTAGACAAGATGGCATCTGAGGTGAATCTTGAGGTTTGAGTTCAAGATTTCTAGCAGCAGAAAAGAGGAAAGCAGGGACAGCATTAAGGAAGGGCAAGAACACTGTCGAAGAATGGGGAGGACAGTAGTGCAGCTGAGTGTAAGGATGCCACAGGGGAACTGGATGGAGAGAAGTGGTTGGGAAATGAGATGAGAGAGTGAACACTTCACCTGGAAGTTCTGGATGTTAAAGTGTTGATGATATTCAGACTTAAGACACGAACTTTGACTGCAGTAGGGAGGATGAACTGAGGGTGTGGAGACTGGGAATAAAGAGAAGTCACTGGAGAAAATCCCCACCTCACCCTGCCCCCTTTTGAATTAACAGAGGGTGTGGAAATAAGCAGTTAGATTTTCGAGACATTCCAGAGGCCAAAGTATGTATTTAGAATGCAGTTGGATTGTGTATGTGTTAAAGGGATTAAGGAGATAGAGTAAGAAAGTGAGTAAGCCTGAGGTGTCTAGCTTGAGTGGATGGATGGGTGGAGATTCTGTTTATAGAACTGGGTCAAACTTGGCTCTACTGCCTGCTCCCAAACCCGTGCAGACACCGTTAAATATAGCATGCCATGCTTTCCGGCTGAGGCTGAAGTTAGCTTTGGAATCTTCTCTCTAGCAGTCAGCGCTCCAGACAGCCACTGTGAGTCTGTTTCAATTTGTGCTGGAGAGGAAACCTGTGTGCTTACCCTATTGTAAAGAGATGAGAAGGGAAAGGGGAAGAGAGAGGGGAATCCCACCGAATTCCAGTTCTTCTTTCCTGTTTTTTTTTCCCAGAACACATCGTTTTCTGATATTATCATTCACTTGTTTATTGTCTGAGGATTCTGTTCTCTTCATAAAACACAAACTCCTTAAGTTCTGAGACTTTGCCCATCATTTTCACATTTATGTCCTTAATGCTAAGAACATTAGAATAGCCCTGTCCAATAAAAATACAAGCCAGTTATATAATTTAAAATTTTCATTTTTAAAAGGTAATAAAATTAATTTTAGTAATACATTTTATTTTACCTGTTATAGTCAAACATTATTCCAACTTAATCAAAATAAATTATTAGTGAGAAATTTTTACATTTTGGATTTTTTAATACTAGAAGTCTTGTGTGTGTTTTACATTTATAGTTCATCTCAGTTATGATGAACAGCTACATTTCAAGTGTGCAGTAGCCACATATGACTGCTGGATGCTGTATTGGACGGTGCAGGCCTAGAACGCAGCTGGGACCCAGCAAATGTGTGCTGAGTGACTGAGAGGAAGATGGGCTGGCTTAAAACCCATCTGTAGAAGTGAAGAAGGGGGAGACCCTTCCTCTCTCAGCGACATCACTGAGCATATTTATGTGTTGAAGACAGAACTAGAAGAAGGAAGGGTAGAAGGGTAACGGGACAGAGTGAGTGCTCGCTGATGGAGGAGGTCCCTGGGAGTGGGATCTGCAGCCCAGCTAGACAGGGTCAGAGACTTCTTACTACCTCTTCCCCTTTGAAGAAGGGTATTCTTCAGTTAAACTGGACCCAAATCCAGTTTCTGTAGTGAAAACTTCTTGAATTGTGTTATACTATGTAAGCATTCCTTACAACATTTTAGGTGTTGGGGTAGTTTTAAGGTCTTAAATGTTTTTACCTTAGTGACTTTAAAAAAAAGGGAGAACATCTTTTTTATAGATGGGAAGTAAGAAAAGTGTTATTGGCATGTACCAGTGTTTTTACTTTGGAAAAAATTATTCAACTGGAAAAAATTATTTTTATATTCGTAATATCAAATCTGATTTTAAGCATTATGATTATATTTTAGAATTATATAAAATTATGTATTGTTCAGCCTGAATATAAAGTGAGGTTATTTTCCCAAAAGGGTCATTCAGACCTCTACATAATTGAATTAAACAGACTTCCATATTGCATATGGTGTATTCCATGACTTTACTTTGAATAACAAAGTTCTGTTTGAGGATAACATGGAGGCCTGGAGCAGCTTCTTTTGGTGATAGTTTTGGATGCTTATGGGGCTCCCTGATAGAATCAGTCTGTAAATAGTGAAGCAAGAAGTTTAATATAGATTTTTGAGGTTATAACATCACATTTTCAGGTTTTGATACTGTAAATAAAACTTGTAAAGATCATTTAAAGAAGTACTGTAATAAGTGGAACTCATGAATATACCCATTCGATTAATGGAAAATATCACTGTAACTAATGTTAAAAAATTTTATTTCATTGTTTCTTTGAGATGAAATGTCCAGTTACAAAATTATAGAGATTCAAAAGTGTTATATCTAAAACAACTTAAAAGTTGGTGTGCTCTGGAAAACCTAGATGACTTAAAAGGCATTTAAATTATGACAAAGGCTCTGATGTTGAAGGTGAAAGTAGTCTTTTCACTGTATTGAGATGAGCACCTCTTGTATAGATCCATACAAATCTTGATATGTGATACTAGCCTTAATGGTAAATGTGAGATCTCTTTTCTTTTGGGACATGATTATGGTATGCTCAGACAAATGCGATAATGTCAAAGTTGGAAGTTAACTGTAGAGGTGGTTATTTAGGAGAGCTCAACGTTTTCTTCTGCTCCAGCATACTAGAGCAGGTTAGGTTATATTCTGGTCAAAAACAGAGACTGCCAGGACAATGCTTAATGGGGGAAGGAGAGAGAAGTGCATATACAGTAGAACCTCCATGGCTGACCAACTTTCTACCTTGAACTGCCTCCTTACATTGATCTCATTTTCACAGACTGGACATGTACCACATGTTCTCATCATAAGTTCTTTATGTTGACCACTTCCGTATGTTGATCAGTTTGCTGTAGTCCCTTGAATTGCCAACTTGTAGAGGTACTATTAGATGTTGAAGAAGCCCCAAAAGGATAATGGTCCTACTCCTATATGTCAGGGTCACCAGTGTCATGTAGTTAACCTCAGAGCTAATATCAGACTCATGGACTAATGCTCCTTGAGCCAGTGTTCATTTTCTCTGCCAGGCCCTTTTCCTTTCCTTTTATTATTTTTGTAATAATAAGTTTTATTTTTGTAATGATTTTTATTTTGTAATAAAATTTTTTCTCTATTTTCAACATCTAAAATGTGTCATATGCTTAATAAGATGAAAACTGTGAAATATACTAAGAAACTATCTGAATTTCAAAGCAAGATATGTTTACAGAGCCATTATTAACTAATGTAGTTCTCTGTTCTGACTTAACAGACACCATTGTTTTCCAAGTCATCTAGGCTCAAAACTGCTGAGTCATTTTTTAATCCTGCCTGTCTCTTATAGTTCATATTTAAACAAGCTCTCCTGTCCTGTCAGTCTGCCCTCACAGTGTCTGTTCATGTGTCTCCTCCTTTCCTTTTCTGATATTACCCTCCTAAAGGCTCTCCCAGTCTCATGGTTGCTTGGACTGTTGAAATAAGCCAACAAATTGATCTGTATTTGTGATTTCTCCTGTTCCGATTCATTCATGCATCAGTTCTGTTATTCAGCACTTAGCACTAATTCAGAATACCATTTTAGACATTAAGTCTAATTTTCTTGATAACCTTGAGGTTTAAGTACTGTTATAAACCCATTCTGCAGATGGAAAGAGAGATACAGATTTGACTTATCCACAGTGACACAGAAGCTAGAAGATAACTTGTACATGGCAAAGTTGAATCTAGACACTCCAGATTGTTTATTGCTATAGCTAAACACACAACTGGAGTTTACAGTCACTCCTTGCACACTTCCCTGGCACCTTCGTAGCCTGTTTCACAAAATCAGCATTTCTTAGCCTGCCACTCTCTCGGCCCAGCCTGCCTTCCAGGCTTAAAGCCTACTCCTCTGTGTTCTATTTTTCAGCTAAATTTGAGACGACATTTCAGGTACTACTTGGAAGAGAAATGGGAGTCGATTAGGTAAAACAATGAGGGGGTAACAGTTAAGGCAGAGCAAGGGGTGTGCTTAAGAAAGTAAGGGGGTGCTTTAGAGGAGCTGGAGCCCAGAGAGGAGGGAAATGGCACAGAGGGGGCAGGGCCCAGGCTGTGGTGCACCTGCTGCTCGTCATTTTCCCCGGGATGTTTTTTTTGTGAGCTGTTCATGAGAGTCATGGCACCTAGATAACTAGCCTTTTATTTATTTATTTTTTCAATTTGAAAATTTTTCTAAAATTTGATGTGAAATTCTTTTTTCTTGGTTTCCTTAATTCCTTTCCTTTTTGGCCACAGCTGCCCACTTGCCTCTTATGACCTGAACGTGAGCAGGTTGTATTCAGAAAGGGTATTGTCAGGCAGGATGCTGCTTTCTAACCCATGTTTCTTTTCCTTGTTAGTTAAGTTAATCTTTGTTGCTTTGCAAATACTCAGTAACCTTGTTTGTTGGGAGGAGTTTCTAATGTCTCTTGAGCATTCCTATCCCGTGTGCCTTTGAGGTGCAGTTTAGAGTGGCACAGTAGGTACCGAGGGCAGCATAATTAGAGCCACTTTGGGTCTCTTTACTTGAGTTTCTTTCTGTGTAGGATGTGACAAATGCGGTAATAATGCCACCTAATTCATAGGGCTTTTGTGGGTATCAGGGCATATTGGAACAAGATGGCATGGAATAAGAGATCAGTGAATGTCATCACTAGTTTTTTATTGCTTTCTGTTTAATTATGAAAAACTCACAAAATCTCTGCTAAAAGGTCATAAAAACATGTTTATCCTTTATTGAGGGTATTCTTTCCGGTTTGAAAAAATTTGCTTATTTAAGAAGTAAAAATGAGATCTTGTTACTTTTTTATTTACTTCTTTTTGGCTGCTGGTTTGAAAGTTTTCTTGTATCCTTATTGTTGGTTTGTGAGAATTGCATCTTTCACCTGTTATGGGGTGAGGGTAGGGCTAGAAGAACTAAAGAGTTTTAAATTGTATCATCAGAGATGCAGTCTCTAATAATGCAGTTGTTTAACCTTTTGGAGAGTAACAGTTCCCAGACTAGAATAGAACTGATATACAATTGTTGACTACATTTGCATAGTATAGATGGAAGAAGGGAAATTAATTATGAGCTTTAAATGATGTGTTGTTTACTACATAAACATACGTCTACTGAAAGGCTGCTTTTTATATTATTAAATTGTATAACCAGTATTGAACAATTAATTTGCTCTGTGTTAGAGGAAATATTTTTATCTTTTGGGTATTGTTTTTAGTGGAAATTCCTCACAAATATACAGTGCTTTAATTGGAATCACAAAGCCAAGTGATTGCCTCATTGGATGATTTTAAGTATTATGCTGCAATTCAATATAGGTACTCAGTACTTAACTAAACTTAAAAATATCTTGTATGTTGAACAGCTGTTTAGCTAGCATAAAAAAGTAAAGAGTATGTGGGGTGGTGCTTGTGGCTCAAAAGGGTAGGGCTCTGGCCCCATATGCCTGAGGTGGTGGATTCAAACCCAGCCCCAGCCAAAAAAAAAAATGAAGAGTGTGTGTAAAGTTCTCTTTTCTTCTTGGAACAGGGAGGAAAAAACAGTTTAAAAACTCCCTCTTCCCTCCTTACCCCCCTTCTGTTGCTTCACCTACTTTAGAAGGCAGAAAGAAGGATCAGGGAAATCTTTGCAAAGAATCTATGTGCTTGAAACTTGGTAGCATCTTCAGACACTTCCTAGAATAGCATAGTCCTGGTGGCCAGCTATGGTTTACCTTTCTGCTTGTGTTATATTCCTAGCTGCCTCCTTCGGTATCTTCACTGTTTTCTTCCAGGAGTAAAAGTAGCTAAGCAGGCAACTTTCTGCTTTTTTTAAAAAAAAAAAGACAAGCTCTGTTGTCCAGGCTAGAATGCAGTAACATCGTCATAGCTCACTGCCCCTCTAATTCCTGGGCTCAGATGACCCTCCTGTCTCAGCTTCCCAGGTAGCTGGGACTACAGGGGTGCGCTCCTGCGCCTGGCTAATTTTTCTATTTTTTTGTAGAGATGGAGCCTCACTGTTTCTTGCTCAATCTAGTCTCGAACTCCTGAGTGCTAGGATTACAGGTGTGAGCTGCCATACCCAGCCAACTTTCAGGGTTTTTTTTATTGCCCTCATGGCGTCACACAGTTCATAGCAACCTCCAGCTCCTGGGCATAGACAATTCTCTTGCCTCAGCCTCCTAAGTAGCTGGGACTACAGGCGCCGCCATAACACTTGGCTATTTTTTTGTTGCAATTTGGCCAGAGCTGGGTTTGATGGGGCCGGCACCCCACCCACTGAGCCACAGGTGCTGCCCAACTTTCAGGTTTTTAATGGCTTTATAATATTTCAGTATTTAGATAGGTTACTTGGAGGGCAACTTTAGTATGCATAACGTCAAAGGATGTTAGAAAAATCTGGGGGCAGGGAGGGTATCTTTGGGTAATCCACGATTTTAATACATATGTGTGTCTTTACATTAAAAAATTTCAGATAGGTGGGTGGTGCCTGTGGCTCAAAGGACTAGGACCCCAGCCCCATATACCGGAGGTAGCGGGTTCAAACCTGGCCCTGGTCAAAAAAAAGGCTCGGCGCCTGTAGCACAGTGGTTATGGCGCCAGCCACATACACTAAGGCTGGTGGGTTTGAACCCGGCCGGACCAGCTAAAGCAACAATGACAACTGCAACAACGACAACAACAAAAATAGCCAGGCATTGTGGCAGGTGCCTGGAGTCCCAGCTGCTTAGGAGGCTAAGGCAAGAAAAGTTTGAGGTTGCTGTGAGCTGTGATGCCATGGCACTCTACCCAGGGCGACATGGTAAGACTCTGTCTCAAAAAAAAAAAAAATTACAGATAGTAATGCTTTACTATCTTTTTGTTTAGACCAGCAGTTCTAAACCTGTGGGTTGCAACCCATAGGAACTGTATTAAAGGGCTGCAGCATTAGGAAGGTTGAGAACCATTGGTTTAGACTTGGAAAAAAATGAACTCAGTTGAGCTAACTACTATTTATTAAACTATTTCTTTTAAAGTCTAATCAGAGACTCCAGATCACATTTTAGGCACTCCTGTCCTCTGGCAACTGTCTGTGTAACATACCATCTCCCTGGCATTTTACAAGGGAAAGAGTACTTTGGATTTCCCTGATGAGTATGATGGTGAATCATCTCATTTCTTGTATAATGAAACTGACTTGAGCTCCATGCTGCATCGATGCTAAGCGCGAGGAGGCTCTTAAACCCTTGCCCATGTATTTCCCTATAGCAAGGTGAACTTTCCAAATATATTTCTTGTTTTACCTGTTTTTCCTGTAAATGAGGAATCTGATATATAAAGCAGTCTTCGAACCAGTGGGCTTTGTGAAGGCGATCATGAATAGCTCAGAGACTTCTAGCTTTGCTATCTAGATTATTCTGGGGGCTTTTCCTTGTCTTTCCCACTGATGACTCTGACCTGTGAGGAGGTAAGTGAAGACCTCACTCATCTTGTGGCTGAACATGGGAAATGGCATTCGTTGAATGGGCATGTCATGTCTCAGCCAGTTAGACTGGCATTTAACTGTTTCATGTGCTGATGACTGTTTCTAAGCCTGTCTTCGGTGACTGTAGTTGTTCAGCTATAAATAAGCATCTAATATCTGACAATTACTAGTGTGAGGATCTGCTTTGCAATCAAGACTATCATTTCTCCTCTTGAAAGATACTAGAATCTCAAGATCTAGTCTAAAGGACATAAGTTTATTAGCTTGCTTGGAAGAATTGATTTGTTGATTATGATCATTTACAGTATGTCAATTTAATGACCACATCATTTTTGTAAAAATTCTAAAATCTTTATGAAAGTTAAATTTACTGGAGACTCTATGTCTACAGTGATAATCCTTTAAATAAATGGCTAGCATTTATATAAGCAATCAGGACCTCAGTTGCTCATTTTCTTTAATATTATGACTAACCTGGACTCCTTAGGGAGTAACTAGCCCTGTCCTGTGTAGCTCTTCTAGATTCTTGGAAGTACTTTCATTTTCACAGTAGTTACAGGTTTTACTTGCTTACTCAATTTTTTAGGGCCAGAGTCTCATTTTAGCCTGATAGTTAGCTGCTTAATAAATAATGTTATTCTAGTACTTGCTAGAAAATTTTATGTAATTTAGGTTCTGATTTGTTAGCAACATTCTGTTTTTCTAGTAAGACGATAGCAGTTGACAGGGCTGCTTCAACAGCTATTTTTCACTTGCTGTTTCCTTGTGGTCCTTGTTATCTGGATTCTGCTAGTCCAAAAGGCATCCTTTTCTGCCCCTCTGTAGGGCTGTCCAGTGAGTCATCTAAAATTAAACTTCGGTCAGAAATCTACTTTTGGTTCCACGGACAGAGTGAATGGGTTAGAGACTATTTGTAAGTGAATTTTAGAAGACATGTTCATAATAGAGAGTATTAGGCCAAGTGCCTAGTTTAGTCAGGAAGGACCATGCATCCCTAATCACAAACATAAACTTTTTTACTGCATTTGCCTCAAACTTCAGAAATATGCATGAGTGTTTTGTACAAGTGACCATATTTCACATTTGGTATATTAACATTGATTTCTTCAGCATAGAATTTTTCCAGTAAAGTATTAGTTATTGGTTTTTCAGAGGTTTTTTTTTTGGGCAGTCATTTAAATTTTCATTTAATCATACCTAAAATTCAGCAGTTTGTATGTTTCATTCATCGGAACATAATAATACTGTTCATTTCATGTTGATGTTTTTATATCTTCTCTTAATGGCAGATTTTACTTGTCTTTGGTCTTTCTGTGCTACTCATTAAATGAATTAGACCTGTTAACACTTAACTCAGCATTGCAGTTGTACTGGGTGCTGTTGTCAGCCATGAGGGTGCAGTGGTGCACAAGGAGGCAGGGAATTCTTGTGGCTTTTATGTGTCAGTACAATGTTACTGCACCAGAAGTAGACTTTGGCTTCTCATTTACTATCAGCTATGTGAGCTGTGGTGCTACAGCACTCTCCTGAGGGTGACAAAGTGAGATTCTGTTTCAAACTCTTGAGCTCAAGTGGTCCTCTTGCCTGGGCCTCCCATGTAGTTGAGACTATAGGTGCCAGCCACAGTGCCTGGCTATTTTTTTATTACAGTTGTCATTGTTATCTAGCAGACTTGTGCGGGGTTTGAACTGCCAGTCCCAGTATATGTGGCCAGCACCGTAACTACTGAGCCACAGGTGCCTAACCCCCTGACTCCCACAAAAAAGTTTTTATACTTTCATATTAACTACTTCTGTTGTTGGTGCTACAATTGTTTTATTTTTATGTACATAATAAACTCTACAGTATGTTGTCTGTCTGTCTCTCTGTTTTTTGAGACAGGATCTCACTCTATCATCTGTAGTTCACTGCAACCTCAAACTTCTGGGCTCAAACAATCTTCCTGCTTTAGTCTTCCAAGTAGCTGGGGCTACAGGTGCCCACTACTACACCTGGCTAATTGTTCTAATTTTTTGTAAAGGTGGGGTCTCATTCTTGCTCTTCTAACTGATCTTGAACCTCCAGCCACAAGTAATCCCTCCCAAAGTGCTAGGATTACAGTTTTGAGTCACCATGCTCACCCTTCAAATTATCTTTTAAAAATATTAATCAGAAAATTTTTTCATATTTATCTACATAGTTACCATTTCTAGTTTTTTTTTTTATTATTATTTCTTTCTGTAGATCTTAATCTGGAATTACTTTTACTCCTGTGTGAACATTTTTTGAGGGCAGGTCTGCTGTTGACAAATTCTTTTACTTTTATTTGTCCAAAAAAGTATTTTGCCTTCATTTTTGAAGAATGTTTTCACTGAGTATAGAATTTTAGGTTAAAAGTTTTTCCTTCCATCATTTTAAAGTCGTTTTATTTTCTTCTGGTGGTGCTCATGGTTTCTGATGAGATATCAGTGGTTCCCTGTATGTACACAAGGTTCTTTTTGTTCCCTCTGGCTGCTTTTATAATTTTTTCTTTATAATTGGTTTTCAGAAATTTGAGTGAATGCCTCAATAATGATTTTTGTGCATTTTCCCCTTATTTTTTGTATTTTTTTTTTCAATTTGGTTAATTTATATTGTTTTGTTTTTATATTCATTCATCTTTGGCAGTGTTTCATCTATTAGGTCTATTCAGTGAAGTTTTCATTTTAATTATTTTTTTATTTCCAGAGATGCCATTTAGTTCCTTTTAATAGAGTCCATTTCTTTATTAAGATTCACTGTTTATTTCTTTATTGTGTCCATTTTGTCCTTTATATATGAAAATATTACAATGGCGATTATTTCTGTCATTTCTGAGTCAGTAAGTAGATTATTTTTCTCCTTTGCTGAACACAGGTCACATTTCCTTGCTTCAATAGCATGTCTAGTGAATTTGGATTGGACGTTGGCATTAAGAATGCTAGGTTGTTGAGCTTCTGAATTGTGTTGTCTGCTTTAGAGAGTGTTGCATTTTGTCCTGGTGGGTGGTGGATTTACTTGTGGATCGTCTTGATCCTTTAAAGTTTGTCTCAGCCTGTGTGTAGGACACAACTGGTCTTTACGCTAGGGCCAGGTCAGCCCTAACCTGAAAGGGTGGATTTTCTGGGTTCTTAGTTAACGTCTGTGGCATTTATATCATGATTTTGCCACTGTAACTCTTGAACACTTAATTTTTGAACACTGGTCACAGCTCCCTGGTGGTGGTTTTTTTGCCTGGCCTCTTGATCCTTTTCTCAGCATTTGTGCAGCTTAGCATTTGACTAAGGAGTCAAGTAGGTCTGTGTATATAGATTAACTGAGCTCCTTTTCTGCATAGTTCCCTGTTTTCTGCTACTTGCCGCAGATACGCAGACACCTCAGTGTCCTTGAATGCTTACTTCTCCCCTCAGTGCATTGAGACTGCTGATGTTGTCTTTGGGCCCCCCTCCCTGTACTGTCCTCTGGAAACTTTATCCAAATAGAAATGGTGATTATGGGGCTCACCAAGACTGGATCCTTTCTCTCAGTGATTACAGTTCTATTTTGCCTGTTGTCTAGTGTTTGAAAACAGTTATTTCATATGCTCAGTTAGTTTTATAGTTACGATGAATGAGTTAGTCTGCTACCAGGTACTCTTAAAAAATGGTCGGAGATGGAAGTCTGATACTCTAGGGTTTTAAAGATAGGTTTGTATCGATGTCCCGTTGCATTAATACACAGATTTAATTAATGCTCCATGCTGAAGAACATGAGCTTTCATTTAGGTATTATATGAACAATGTCCTTGTGTGTCTAGACAATTGAATATGCTGTTCTGGCTAGTAGATTAAGGCAAGTTTGTATTACATGTGTGTGTGTATGATGTTTATGCATCCTGTAGTGACACATGTTGGCCACTAGAGGGTAATAAATTGTTTCATTTGTCCTTACCTATAGATGACAATTATTTAAGGTAGTCCTTATCATTAGCCTTTTTGCAGAGTCATACTCATTACATAGTTTCACTTTAGTGTATTATTTATTTATGAGTAGCACCTACTTTGGCGTCAGGCACTATACTTTGGGCTTGGGATATAAAAACGAGTACGAGAAACTGAGCAGTGGCTCTAGCCCGTGCTAGAAGACTGTTCTTCATTTCTGACTCATGAGCCTCTCATTTAAAAAATATTTCTTTTATCCTTACCCTCCTTAAGCTCCCCCCCTTTTCTCAGCTATTTCTCCACACTCTAAATATTCCTGATGGATTCAGTTCATTCTTTCATTGAACAAATATTTATTGACTGCAGGCCATGTGCCAGGCACTGTTCTTGGTGCAGATGGTAAGATGGTGAGCAGAATTTACTCATGGACTTTATCCACTTACTCTCTTAATCATGTACCTCTATTTCCACCCATCCTTAAAAGTACAATCAGCTATTCCTTTAACCTTTTGTCTTCATTTTGAATGTCTTGTTGCTAAGGACCTTTCAGGTTCTTCTCACAGAAGCTTTGTTGACCCCCTCATTTCCTAGGGTATTTTGTCTTAGAACCTTGTCCTCATAAGACTTTTGCACATTGGGATACTGTAGTTTAAATTAATTTGAATTATTTCCACTCATTTTTTGTTCTTTAATATTGCTTTTTCATTTAACTGTTTCTCTTTAATATCTAACATCAATTGATGCTGTCATAAGAATGATGCCATATTTACACTTTAGTAACAAATTCAAGTTTGTGGAGTAGTCTGTTGTCAGACTTACACATGGAGCTCCATGTGGGTCTTGTATCAGAGGCCAATGGCCGTTGAAATTTGTTATTTTTACTTCAGGTCTTCTCCCTTTGTGTTCACCATTTTCTCTGGGATCTTCCACTGTCTTTTTGAGTCTTAACCATATCCCAGTCTCTGAGGTCAGTTTTTGAAATATTTCTTTGTAGAATCAGGGCTGGCTAATCTGTACTAGCAATACAGTCTCTAGTTTCTTGCTAGAATATAATAACTTGACTGAAGTGAGAAAGTGACTTCATTTTTTTTTTAGTACAGTATTTGACAGCAAAACTTGTATGAACTTTAAAAACATTATAGAAACAGTATACTAAAAATGATCCATACAGATCAGAAATATATAAAAATACAAATAGCTAGCACTCTGGGCGTCCAAAGCCTGTGCATTGCCTTAGCTCAGGAGTTGGAGCCTAGCCTGAGCAAAAGCAAGGCTCTGTCACTACTAATAACCAGCCGGGCCTTGTGTAGGTTTCTGTAGTCTCAGCTACTTTGGAGGCTGAGGCAAGAGGATCAACAGTTTGAGGTTTCTGTGAGCTGGGACAACATGCCTGGCACTCTGTCCTAGGGTAATAGAGTGAGGCTCTGTCTCAAAAAAAAAAAAAAAAGAAAAGGGTAATATCCTCACATGCATATTTTCCCCCAACTTGTTTTTCGCCTCATTTGGCAGCAATTAAAAATGCTATTTTGGAATTGCACTTCAAACAATTTTAAAGATAGTTTTGAATTAGATATTAAAAGTTCATCATTAAATTATATTGTCTGATATTACAATATGTATTGTGATACATTCTTAGGCTAAAATATTTTTGCAGCTAATTATTAATTGAATTGAATAGAGATTATATAATTTAGTAGATATTAGGTTGAACCGTAATTGCTGTTTTGAATTTCATTTGATTCCACCTAATAATTTGTTACCATCATCTGTTATAGGATGAACAGAATTCTTTCTGAATTAAAAGGGAAGATAGAAACTTTAGAAAGAATAAAAATATGGTGATTTGCTTAATTATAAAATCAGGTTGACGAGAAGTATTCGTAATAGTCTGTCCCCTTGGAATCTTATTGTAGGAAAGGAATGAATGAGTGCATAACTTAAGTACTTTTTGGCCTTTGGGAGGAAATTAAATTTTTAGGTTTTATATTCTGGATTTCATACACCACAAGTGAACTAAGAAAAGAGATGATGAGTACGTGGTGATGAGCATACATGGACACACAGTGGAGATATATAGCTGTATACACTTATAATTACTCCACCCTACCACCACCCTTGGAATAGAGGCTTACTCTTTCACTTCATTAAACAACTGGTAATTAGTTATGATAGACCATTTTTAGATATTAATGATACTATCTGAGAAATGAAAAACAAAGTTATTTCCTGCTGAGTCACATTCAGGTTACCTACAGCATATTTTAGAAAGGACAGTAGATTTTTTGTCACTTCGCATACCAACCTTACAAATGAGAATGTGTATTAGTGTTAAAAACCTCATTATAACTAGAAAGGGAAATCTGTTGAGGGGGAAAAAACAGCCCTCTATTGTGTAGGTAGAATATAGCTTATTTTTGGATTATCTGCTACTTAACATTAGTTGGAGAACAGCTGTCTTTTATTGAAGTAAACAATTGTCTTTTAGATACTGTTCAAAGCAGAACTGGCATCATCTGGTGGCTTATTAGAAATTGTAGTCTCAAGCCCTGTCCCAGATCTACTGAATCAGAATCTGCATTTTTTTTATTTGTTTTGTTTCCTTTTTCTTTCTTTCTTTCTTTCTCCGCGCCCCCCCCCCTTTTTTTTTTGAGACAACATCTCATCACTCTGTTGTCAAGACTGGAGTTCAGTTCTGTGATCACAGCTCATTACAACCTCAACTCCCTGGCTCAAGTGATTGTCCTGCCTCAGCCTAGAAATCTACATTTTAAAACAAGATTCAAAGACAACTTGTAAGCACACTAAAGTTTGAGAGGTGCTGTTATAGATAATGAATGTCACTGTCACCTCATAGTCCCTATGGAATCCCTCAGTAAGTGCTTATTGGATTTAATGCATGTTATTGACTGAATCTAGATTCAGGAAATAAAACAAGTATTATAGGGAGGGACGGTAATTGTAGCAGTGAAAATTAAGGAGCTACCTGTTTCTTTTTCATTCTTTCACAGCTGTCTGGATCTCAGAATTATCTGTCCTTCCAGATATATTCTTGAGTCTGATTCCCATCTGTAGAATCAGTAGGTGGTCAGTTGGATGTCTTGAGAATATTTGTGCGTGTGTGTGTGTGTGTGTTTAGTATATAAATAAGTTAAGGGGGTTATTAGAATTTGGTGAATCAATGATGCATAATTTATTATATAAAGTAACTGAAAATATGAGAGAGTGTAAAACATTTAATCCAACAAAAGATAAGAAAGGGACATAAAACAGTTGGAATGAACAGAAAGGTTCTTTGTGTTCATACATAAATAAAACCCAACCACATAACTGTTTACTAGAGATAAACCTAAAATAGCAAGGAAACAGAAAGGTTGAAAATAAAAGATGAACAAAAGACATACCATGCAAAAAATAGAGTAAGAGAAAGTGTGGTGTAGCTCTGTTGTTATCAGACAAGGGAAAAAAGCATTACTAGAAATTAAGAGGACTGTTTATAATGACTAAAGGTTTTATTTATCTGGAATAAATAAATGGTAAAATCATTCTAAATTTGTATAATCCAATAACATACCTTAAGTGGGAGATTTTAATAATATTATCAGTAACCAGTAGAACAAGATGAGAGCAGAAATTTTAAAAATGCATGGAAGTCAACACACTTTTAATGAAGCTGATCACAAAGAGACGACCACATTAACCAATCTTGAGATGAAGGGGATGTCAGCACAATTACACATGAGAACTTGATGGCAGTACCCTTGAAGTTTAGACATACTATTAGAAAAATATAATCTACCAAAACATGCATGCCAGGAAATATAGAATCTAAATGGTCTGAATAGAAACTTGACCTTTAATTGAAAAAGCTACTCAGAAAGAAAACTCCTGGTTCAGAGAGATTTTTCCAGTGAATCTACCACAAAAAGATACCATGATCAAATTGTATTCCAGGAATGCAAAGTTAAACATTTCAGAGATCAAGCAGTGTCATTCACCACATTAACAGAGTAAATGAGAAAAGTCATGTCATTTCAGTAGATGGAGAAAAAGTATTTAATAAAATTCAGCATCCATTCATGAGAAAAAGGTCTTAGAAAACTAGCAATAGAAAGGAATTTCATTAATCAGATAATGGTAGCTATTAAAAACCTGCAGCAACCATAATACTGGGGAAACGGTGAAAGCTCCGTGGTATCTGTATCTCTTCTAATTATCACTGTACTGGAGGCCCCAGCAAGTGGAATAAGGCAAAGAAAAGAATAAGAATTGGGAAAGGACAAATAAAACCACTAACAGCCACATGTGGCTGTTTTGCTTGCTACTTTATCCTAGTCTAAGTAAACCCAGAAAATTCTGCTGGACAGCACCATTCTATAGTGACAGTACAGTTTCAGCCGAAATTCCAACATAAGTTTGTTCTGGTAGATTTGATGGATTGCTTCTTATATTTGTATGGAATGGCAAAGGGCTAAGTATAGCCGAACGTTTCTTGAAGAAGAACACAATTCTTTACTAGACGTTAAATCTTCTAAAGCTATTGTAATTGAGATAGTGTCTGATTCGTAAACAAAGAGATCTAGATAGGAAAGAACAGACTAGGAAATTCAAAACAGATCTAAGCATATGTGAGCATATAATTTATGATGAAGGTGGCATTGCAGAGCAGTGGAGAATATTTGTTTTTATTTTTTGAGGCAGGTTTCTGCTATGTTATTGAGGCTGGATTGAGTTCAAAGTATTTCCCCACCTCAGCCTCCTGAGTAGCAGGGACTCTATGTGTACCACTGCATCCAGCTGTTTCTCATTATTGGTTCTGGGTCAGTTAGGTGTCCATTTGGGGGGAGGAATGAAACTTGTTCCTACCTCTCACACAGAAATCAGTCCAGTGGATTGTCTGTCTGGATGTGAAAGGTAAAACACAACTTTTAGAAGATAACAGAAATTCCTCATCACTTTGGTGTAAGTAAAATTTCTAGACACCAAAAATACAGTATTAATTCTAAAGATGAAAAGTTGATAAAAATAAGTACTTAATATTTATCAAAGAACCTCATTAAGAGAGTGACAGGGCAAGGTGCCTATACCAGTAAGGGGCTTATGTCAAGAATATGTTTAAAGTGTCCTAAAAATGTATCTGAAAAATTGCAATTCAGTAGAAAAACAACAGAAAAGCAGACTGCACGCACATTTCACAGTAGTGTCCAGGTGGTGAATATACCCCCAAAGATGCTCATACTCAACAGGAAAATTCAGATTCAAACCACCTATCATAATAATTGAAATTACAAAGGGTTGATGATTTCAAGGGTTTGTGAAGGAGTGGGGTGGTGGGAATTCTCTTAAACTGCTAATGGAAAAATAGACTGATTGGAAAAAACATTTCCACGTATACTAAAAGGTGCATAACAATCTTATGAGTGGCAATATTCATAATCACGCCAAACTGGAAATAATCCAGATGCCAATCAAAAGTGGAATCGGTAAACAAATCAAATATTCATATGATGGGATATTGTAAAGCAATGCTAGTGAACAAACTACATCTTATAGGCATGGAATTAGGCAAACAAATTTATTTATACCAAAACAAATGTGGATTAGGGCTCGGCGCCTATAGCT
>NW_003852575.1:2025788-2026462 GCF_000181295.1 Otolemur garnettii | reverse complement strand
AAAAAAAAAACAACAAAAAAACAAATGTGGATTAGGATAGTAGTATAATACTTCCCCTTTGGGGAGGAAGAAAGAGAAGTATTGCTTAGAAAGGGTCATAGAGTGTTGTGTGCTTCTGGGATGCTTGTATGTTCATTTTTCTCGTCACTTTTTATAAAAACTCTTTGCATATTAAAGATTTGAATTATTTTCATTTATATTTGTATTTCCTTCCTATGTCTTTTTGTTTTTGAGACAGAGTCTCAACTGTTGCTCCAAACTAGAGTGCCATGGCCTATGTCTACCTCGCAGCAGCCTCAGACTCCTGGCTGGATTCAAGCAATCTTCCTGCATCAGCCTCCCAAATAGCTGAGACTACAGCCTGCCAAAAAGCCCAGTTAATTGTTTTCTATTTTTAGCACAGACCAGGTCTCTTGGGGATCCTCCAACCTTGGCCTCCGAGAGTTTTAGGATTACAGGCATGAGCTATGTGAATTTAGGAATTTTTTGCAGTTAGAAACAGTGCCAGGATAAACATGCTTGATATCTTTGCGCTCATCATCAAATACTGCCTTAGGATAAAAATTCCTAGACGTTAAAAAAAAAACCAATAAAGTAAAAAAAATTATTCCACATAATTGAATTGAATAAATGTATTTTTCACTGTTAGTGATGAATGTTTAGAAAAGTTACGT
>NW_003852575.1:1997997-2025737 GCF_000181295.1 Otolemur garnettii | reverse complement strand
GTGAATGCCTTAAGGACCTCACACTGTAAAGGAGAGAGGCAGAAGCTAAGGCCTAAAAGCAGTGCTAAGGGCAAGTGATATCCAGGTTAAGGAGGGGGTGGATGGCTCGAGATTTGCATTTTGGAAAGTTCGCATTAGCTGTTTTATTGAGGAAATACGGAATTGTAAGTGGAATAAAGACAGGAAGCTATTAGGAGTCACTTTGGTAATATTAACTGAGAGACATAATGGAATGAAGAGATTATATTGGAGCATTCTAAAAGAGATGGAACCAGCAAGATTGGGTAGCTGTTGGTACTAAGTGGGCTGTGGGGAGAAAGAACTGTAAGATGACTTTCAGAGTTTCTATTCTGGTTGACTGGGTAGGAAGTGGAGTCATTAACTGCAGTAGAACATAGACATGGAACTTACATTTTAGGGAAATCGAATTTTGTTATCAGTTTGCACAGTCTGCAGCACTCAGGTAGAGGCTGTGTGCTCCATGGGATGGGCACTAACCCACCATTCTTTGCTATATATTATTACAGCACATTCACTATACAGTAATTGCAGATACTATTAGGCCACTTTGTTACTTGCCAGAACTGTTCTAGGTACATGAACCTAGAACATTAAAGCACTTAACCTTTACAACGGCCTTTTCAGCTAGGTATTAATATCGCTATCAGGAAAGTAGATGTGGAAGGCCGTACAGACAGTAAGTGGTGATTTTTAAGCCCTGCTATTCACTTTTGGGCCACCACTATTGTGTGTCTTAAACATGGTAGGCTTCAGAAAAAGTATTTTGGTGTTGGACAGTACAGAGTGCTGTATGATAAGAGCTGATTTATTCAGGAGAACAAGCACAGGTATTCTGAGTCTGGAATTTATTGACCAGGGTTTTATACTTTACTTGTTGGCTTTAGCCTGTGGTCACAAATTTGACTGAATATAAGGAAAAAGGTTCTATTTTCTTTTTTTTTCCTTTTTTTTTTGGCGGGGGGGTAGAGACAAAGTTTCACCTTATTGTCCATAGTAGAGGGCTGTGGCATCACACAGCTCACAGCAACCTCCAACTCCCGGGCCCAGGCGGTTCCCCAGCCTCAGCCTCTGGAGCAGCTGGGACAACAGGTGCCTGCCACAACACCCAGCCACTTCCTTGTTGCAGTTTGGCCCGGGCAACAAGAACCTGCCACCCTCTGTATATGGGGCCTGCGCCCCACCCACTGAGCCACAGACGGTGCCCCTATCCCCCCCCTCCCCAAAGGAAGAATTATCTTTTATTGGTCAGATAGTGATACTTATGGATCAGAGTGTTAACTTTTCATTCCTACTAAGGATATCACTAACATGGTCCTAGCCTGCCTCTGGGATAATTATAAACTATACTTTCTTTGTGGTGAGCTTGGCCAGGTTTAGATTCTCTTATGACTATTGGAAGGATCCAAAGGAATCCAACAACTTTGGGTTGAGGAGTTTAGTTCTGTGCTGAGTATTTGTTTTCCTGCTTTTATGCTCAACATTTGATTACCTGTGTTGGTGGGGAGTGTCATGAAGACAGATCTTTCACCTGATTTGAGAGCTACTGCAAATATTGTTGGCCATATCTTTGGCAGGTGCAAGGCAGCATCTCAGCACTATGTGTTTGAATTGGTTTGTGAAGGTCTGAGCCATTGAAGAAGCCTCTCTAAATAATTCAAAGATTACTTCCATAACTCATTTTTATTTCTCAATTGATAAAAATTTGGTGTGTGAAAAATAAGTGTTTAAAGGTTATTACTGTTTTACAAAAAGGTTTTAAGATTTTCTCAATAGATTTATTTCATTTTAATCTCTATATTTTATACCATTTAATGTACAGCTGTTTTGTTGAACGTCGTGTACATGTTCATAGTTATATTCTAAAGTCTTTAAAGAACCGTTAGATATGCCAGATGATGTAAACATTAGGATGTGACTGCTTCCTTTAAACCTTGCTTATCTACTTGCAGGAGGAGAGACTTCAGCATGCAAACCTTCATCTGTTCGGCTTGCACCGTCATTTTCATTCCATGCTGCTGGCCTTCAGATGGCTGGACAGATGCCCCATTCACATCAGTACAGTGACCGTCGCCAGCCAAACATAAGTGACCAACAGGTTTCTGCCTTATCGTATTCTGACCAGATTCAGCAACCTCTAACTAACCAGGTAAGTTCATGGAGTATCAGAAATGACTTTTGGAACAGTGGTTTATTCCTTAAAAGTTGTTGGAACCTTAAATAGGAAAAATGCTTTCATGGTTTTTAGTTAGTTTTATATGTTAACATAGGATTCTGGATTGACAAAACATGACATTAAGAAGTTTGCATTAGAAAGTTTATTGTTCTTTTCTTGGGCATCTCCTGTGGCTCACTGGGTAGGGCACCGGCCACATGCACCAAGGCTGGTGGGTTCAAACCCAGTCCAGGCCAGCTAAAGCAACAATGACAGCTGCAACAACAAAATAAATAAATAAATACAAAGTTTATTGTTCTTTTCTTTTTTTTCCTTTGTATTTCACTTAATTAAAAAACACTAATAAACCAAGCCACAGTGTCCTATTCTAAAATAGAGAGGAAAAAGTTATTTCTATAGAATGTTAGTTAAAGGAACTTGTGGAAAGGTGTGGTTAGGTACAAAATGTGTATGTACATAAATCAGATTCCATTACAGCAGTTGGTTCTACAAACTTGCAGAACCAATTTTATGCTGTTACAAACTCCTTTTCTACACACTCATAAAAGTAAATATAAAACTTCTTAAAATTAAAAAGAAGTGCATGCAAATTAAACATGCTGTTTATTTGGATATTTAGACCAGAGATTCAGCGACTTTTTTCCAGAAAGCTAATGGTGTAATGATAATAAACACTGAAATCTGAGATAACATACAGGTGAAGTTTTTAATAACCTTCCTGAATTAACTACATTTGCTACACTGATTTTTGGTTTGGGAAGAATTTTTTTTTCTTCTGTAGTGATGAGGTAAAGTTCTTTCTGGTCTCAGGTATTTGATGAGCACTGAAAACGACCCCTTTTCCCTTTGAGATTTAGGACTTATCACTGTTATGTTTAGGTCTTTTAATATATCAAGTGAAGATAAAAAGTTGGGAAAGTTAAAAGTATTTCTTTTCCTGGATTATTTGAAGGAATTATATTTTCTGTAATCCAATAATACGTGGTTGTGAACAGGTGGCTACAGTTAAATGTCATCATTATTAGCAGGTGTCTTTGTGTGTATTTTAACAAGATCTGGCTAATAGTTAAGCCAGCATTACCTTCATAGAATATATGTAACATGTGAATAACATTGACAGTTACATAGTAATAAGATGAATTATGGCAGAACTTACAGTGTTTTTTTATGCAGTGAATTGACTGAGAATCGAATTCTATGTTTGAGAACTAGAGCAGTTGATCAGAATGTTCCAGTTTTGGAAGTGTTTAACTGTGTGACTGAAGAAAATTCTCTAGAAGTCCAATAAGTATAATAGCATCATGATCCATATGTACTTTGAAAAATCTGAGTATATTGGATAAATTTTCCCACTTACTCAAAAGCAGTCTTTCAGGGTGCTATTTCTAATGTTTCTAGTGTTTAAAGGGACTGACCTCCCATTTGTGACTTCTCCATGTGTGTACGCAGTAGATCATAGAGTCCAGCCTTGGATTCTTTCTTTTTAGATGTATTTCTTTTTCAAGTCTAACCTCTGGCATCTGTACAGGGATAGAAAAAATTCTAGTTATTTTTAGGTCATATTATTTTAGTAGGTAATTTAGTTAGCAAAGTACCTAATTTTGTACGCAGCTGACATCTTTATCTTTGGATCACTTATATAAAGAGGTATTTCACTTCATATTCCCCTTTTAATCTACAAAATATTTTAAAAGATTTATGGAATATAAAAAGACTCTTAAGTAATAATAGCCAAATATTTTGGCCAAAATCTAAAAATTTCTGACCATATAAGGGAGTCATATCAGAAGATGTCCTTCTAGTAACTGACGTATACCATGCTTTACAAGCCTATGACAGGGGCTCAAGGTCTTGGCTCACGTCTGTTGGTAGGACTTAAATCAGGTCACTGGGGCCCTTCATATCTGTTCTTGAGTGTAAAATTGGGATCTTAAGATTAGACCCCCTAAAGCACTAGCCCTAGCTGTAAACTTCTATAATCTCATTATTTGATTTCCATTTATTTTTACTTGGGTACAGTGCTGGGGTGTCATCGTAGCTTACATCAACCTCAAACTCAGGAGCTCCTCCTGCTTCAGATTCCCAAGTAGCTGGGGCTACAGGTACCTGCCATGATTCCCAGCTAGTTTTTCTATTTTTAGTAGAGATGGGTGTCTTCCTCTTGCTCTTGCTGGTCTCCAGCTCCTGAGCTCAGGCATTCCACCCGCCTGGGCCTCCCAGAGTATAGGATTGATTACAGGCATGAGCCGCCTCACCTAGCCCTGATTTCCATTGTTTTGTTAATCAGCCCATTCAGTAAGGTTTATTGTACAAGTAAATTGAAATGAACATTTTACACTTGAACATTTTTATTTCTGGTTGTTAATCTTACTTACAGAAGTGTGTTTAGTACAAGTTTAGAATCAGTTTTGTTTAAAACATAAATTTAGGAAGTGAAAAATGTATAAAAGTAAGTATAAAAGAGTATGATAATTATTTGGAATGCTGAGTCTTTGTGGGCTATTCTAGTTTTCACAGTACCTTTGTAGTTCTTAATCTCTACCAGTACTCAACTGGGTATATGTTATGTATGCTATTTTGTTTTATTCATAGCTCTTCAAAATAGCAAGCAAGGCTAGTGCCATGGCTCACACTTGCAATCTCAGCATTTGGGGATGGGGGAGCAAGGTGGGAGGAAGGCTTGAGGCTAGGAGTTTAAGACCAGCCTGGGCAGCATAGCAAGACCCCTGTCTCCACAAAAAATCAAAAAAAATTTTTAAATTAGCCAGGTGCAGTGGCACGTGCCTGTAGTCCTAGATACTAGGGAGGCTGAGTGGGACTATCACTTGAGCCTAGGAATTTGGGGCTGCAGGGTGCTATGATTGTACCACTGTATGCTAGCCTGGGTGACAGCATGAGACCTTGTCTCTTAAAAAAAAAAAAGAAGAAGAAGAAGAAAGGCTAAATATAGCATTTCTTAATGCTTCACTATATGTGAACATATGAGGTAATATAAATCGAATGAAATAGGAATTATACTAGAAAACAGTTTTTGAATAAAATCCTGTAGCTTACACTATAGAATCTTTTCAAGATAAAAAATTGTTTTAGCTCTTACAACTGAGTTGAAACAGTAGATTTTTTCTATCTTGGTGAAGAAAAGGAGCAAGAGATGGAGTATCAAGGGCATGAAGTTTCTAGTTCCCAGAACAGTGATTTTCAACCCGTGTGCCACAGCACACTGGTGTGTCGTAAGAGGATCTTAGATGTACTGTGAAAAGTTTCAAAGATCATAAATTATTTTTGAAAGAAGTTCACAGTAAGTATATTCTTTTTTTTTAAAACTCTTTTTTAATCAACATAATTTAGGTGTGCCATGCAGAAGTTTAACTACAGGTTCAAGTGTGCCATGAGATTTAAAAAGGTTGGAAAACACTGGCCTGCAGCCAGATAGCTAAGGCACAGAATGACGTCTCACTGACTTTTCCATTTTGTAGGTTAGACCCCTTCCCCCTTGCTGCAAAAGGGGTAATGTATAGCTCAGTGAGCTCCTGGGTCCTCTGAACACCATGGACCTGACTTACAGCTGCGAAAGGGAAGAAGGGAGCTCACTATATTGCTGTGAATTCTCTTGGTGTTGTGACTATAAGAAGCAGAAAGTAGGGAAAGCATCAGATGCTTAGGGATGGCCTCGAGTCTTAGTATAATGAGGTATTTGGAAAAATTATTTTCTAATTCTGCATTTGTTTCTATGGCAGCACAATGACAAAACAGAAAATTTGGTCAACTGACATGAAATAACAAGGAAAGCAAAGGGAGTGTCATTTACTTTGTAGAAATTTATTTTTTCCATGTATCTTGAGAATCTCTGTACAAGGTGCTCTTTGAATCACAGAAATACACTGTAGTCTGAGGCTAAGTTTTTTGTGGATAGAGTTTACCTGTTATTTCAGATATACAGATGCCATGAAATAGTGACCTCTATTGCCAGAAGTAGATAAGAAAAATAAAGTACTACAGTTAGTTAATTGACCCTTGTAGTCAGAGTTTGACCATTTGTGGAAAAGGTTATAGCAATATTGTGGAGTACTAGGTGCACATCACATCCAGAAATTGGATCATGTGACTCAGAAATCATGTTTACATTCAATTTTTGTTGATCGTGTTGAGCAAGCACCCGGATGTAGTCACTGTTTCTGTTTTCAGATTTTTAAAACACCAGTGGGATTATAAATGGCGGGTTAAAAACTCAAATACTCAGTTTTTTACATAACTACTTTTAATAAATTCAAATACTTGGCCGGGTGTAGTGGCTAAAAGGAGAGAGGATTGCCTGAGCTCTGGAGTTTGAGACCAGCCTGAATAAGAGCAAGATCCTGTCTCTAAAAATAGCTGGGCATTGCAGCGGGTACTTGTAGTCCTAGCTACTTGGGAAGCTGGGGCAAGAGCATTGTGTAAACCCAGAAGTTTGAAGTTGCTGTGATTTATGACACCATTGTACAGAGTAAGACTCTATCTCAAAAAAATTAAAATATTCATATACTTATCTTATGCATTCTCAATTACTTTGCCCAAAATTAGCCTAAAAATTCAACTTAGCTAAGAAAGTGGAAGAAAGAGGCCTGAAATTGGTAAGGCGGTCCTAGTGTAGAACTGAGTGCAGCATGGTGCTGGGCTCTCAGCTCAGCTGTGTTGGTTTTTACTCCAGAACCTTGGTCAAGTTATTTAACGTTTGAGACCTGGGTTTCTCACTTCTTGGGAACAGGAGGCTGGATGCAGTGGTTCACACCTGTAATCCCAGTACTTGGGAGGCTGAGGTAGTCACAAGTTCGAGACCAGCCTGAGCCAGAGCGAGACCCTGTCTCTAAAAATAGCCAGGCATTGTGGCAGGTGCCTGTAGTCCAGCTACTTGGGAGGCTGAGGCAAGAGAATCGCTTAAGCCCAGGTGTTTGAGGTTGCCCTGCACTCTACCAAGGGCGACAAGTGAGACTCTATCTCAAAAATAAAATGAAATGGGAACAGGTACTATTCCTGTTGAGATTGTTGAGAGGATTATTACATGAGAGACATGTAATAAAAATAACATGCTATGAAAATATAGCAAACATGCTATGAAAATACAGCATTTAGTTAGTAAAACACCTCCTATTATTGTCTGTTGTTACTAACTACTCCGTTTACTCAATTGGTTCTACCAATAGTTATACTTCCTGTCAACTTTCATTGTAGTTGGAATGCAGCATTTCACTGATTCAGATTTTATGGAACCTTACCTTTAGGTTGTCCTCCACTACCAGTAATAATGTCCTTAAGAGTGAGGCAGGAGTGCAAAGATGGGCTAGTGGTAATGACTGCAGATATCTTGATGTGATTAGTTATGAGGATCTCTTGATTGCAAGAAACCCTACTGGGGGCCCTGTACGTGAGAGGCCTGTAGACATGACACCTGGTGGAAGGGTGGGGCTGGAACAGCAATCCATGCTCTGTACTTGGTCATTATTGCAGTGCAAACAGTCTAGCAGGACGCTCACAGTTGAACCCCTCACTGACTATTGGATGGGGTGATGAAGAGAACCATGATGCAGGGTTGCAGAAGGGGAATGTGAGGGCAAGGTTGGGGGTATATTTTATTTCATAGTATTAAAGAAATGAGTACAGATTTTTAGCCTTGTCTAGGGGACAGATTTTTGACAGAGGCCACAGCCTGGTGGTGGTAGGAGCCGAACTTTTTCAGCACCTGTTGGAGGGAATGGGCCTCTTCTGCCAGCCTGCTTTTTGGTGCCAACTGGGTCTTGAAATCCCATCTTAGGAAGCGGAAAGTTGCCTCCAATGGCTGGGTTTATCTTTGCCTGATGTGGACCAGGTCAGGTTTTAGGGATAATTCAGAATTTTTCTTTGGGCTAATTGTATGACAGAGGGATTCCCTCTTGGGCAGCATCATGCCTGTCTCCTAGATCAGGGGTATGTTTGTATTTCCACTGTTTAAAATTGGGGAATGGGCGGCGCCTGTGGCTCAGTGGGTAGGGTGCCGGCCCTGTGTGCCAAGGGTGCCAGGTTCAAACTCAGCCCCATCCAAACTGCAACAAAAAAATAGCCGGGCATTGTGGCAGGTGCCTGTAGTCCGAGCTGCTCAGGAGGCGGAGGCAAAAGGGATCTCCTGGGCCCAGGAGTTGGAGGTTGCTGTGGGCTGTGACGCACAGCACTCTACCAAGGGTGATAAAGTGAGACTCTCTCTCTAAAACTAATAATAATAATAATAAAGTTGGGGAATAGGATCAAAACCTTGGGCAGCTGGGCATATTAGTTTCTAATTTCATTTATTTATTGCAGTGGTTTCCTTCATTGGAATGCAGGTGAAAAAGATAACTTCGTATATTCTTATGTAGATTTTTTTAAAAAAATAGATAAATGCAAGTTACAGAAGAGGGGAATATCAGTGCAGTCTAGTTAAAGTGCTAGTCTTTTCTGTCTATTTAAGGTGATGCCTGATATTGTCATGTTACAGAGGCGGATGCCCCAAACCTTCCGTGACCCTGCAACTGCTCCCCTGAGAAAACTTTCTGTTGACTTGATAAAAACATATAAGCATATTAATGAGGTAAGACTACTGATTTGTTGTTAATAGTATCTATCTTACAAAACATTTGTGGTGGGGGGGGTTATTTTGTGACCTATTTAAACATCCTAAACTTCTCCCCCACCCAATGATTGCCATATTGATGATTATTATGAGTAAGTTAGTGATTTAGAGATAATACAATTATAACTGTGTAAAAGAAAAGACACATTAGTAAAGATTGCAAAATATAAAGGCAATTGTGGATAAAACTCCTTTTTCCCATTACATTTAATATGCTGAGTTACCGTTTTTATAACTCTTACCCAAAATAAGAAAGAGGAAGAATGACTCTTTAAAAGTATGTGTATGTTAGAATTTTGCTTAAATTTTGATGTATCTGTTTCTACCATTGCTGTGGATATCAGGAAGCTCTAAGATACGTGTATATTTAATACTCAATTACATACATTTGGCCTTGTTTTTTTGATCTGTCTATATTTCTATGATATTATTGTCTTTTTAAAGTTTTATGTGTTATCTTTTATCTTTTCATGGTCAGCTATCCAAAAACTTTTGGTGGAAGTAAATAAGATAAAAAACATACACCATGCTTCAGATTAATTGTCTTCTAACTTAGCACTTTGACACAAAAATTGATGTTTCTGGAGTTGTGGCCCTCAGGATGTGTTGCTATTTGCTTCTGGCCTGAAGTCCAGCTCCATAATTATTAACTGAGCTTTCCTCTTCCAATGAGAGCCATGTATCCTTTCACATTAAGGGCTAATCCGCTACCAGCTTCAGAGCCACTGAACTCTCAAAAGATGTTCTTAGGTTTGTGTTAAATCTTACAGCATTTCAGCATTTAATGCTGGTATTATTACATTGCTGTGAGAATGTGCCAAAATAAAATTAGAATGAACTCAATGAGGAACATTTCTGAGTTAGATTTTTTTGTATTCTGTTACGTAGTATAAAAAATGTTTCAGAATAGCTTGTGATTGTCTGAAAATATCTGATAAATTGTTGCTAACCGTGTATTAATATCAGTTTGTTACTATATTTTGTTAATTTGTTAATTTGTTAATTGTTGTTAAGCTATATTTAAACTGCGCTTAACAGTAGATGTGTTGGCCGGGCGCAGTGGCTCACGCCTGTAATCCCAGCACTCTGGGAGACCGAGGCAGGTGGATTGCCTGAGCTCAGGAGTTTGAGACCAGCCTGAGCAAAAGAGCGAGACCTTGTCTTTAAAAAAACAAAAAAATAGCTAGATGTAGTGGGCACCTGTAGTCCCAGTTACTAGAGGGGCTGAGGCAAGAGAATCGAGGCTGAGTTTGAGGTTGCTGTGAGCTCTGACACCGCGGTGCTTAGCCTCAGGGCAACTGAATGAAACACTGTCTCATAAAAACAAAAACAAAAAGCCTCAGTAGTTTTGTTGAAGTTTGTTTTTTAAATGTCTTGCCACTTGTAAACTAGACTTTCTCAGATGTTATTCTATGGGGTGTAATAATAGTTTTCTCAAAGTTAGTTGCCAATTACCCAGCTGTTGCCTGGTTCACCTATTATTATTATTATTATTTTAACACCAGTCTTAGAAATTGTTATGAGAAAAACAGGTGTAAAAAAATTCATCAGTTTGTGATTGACCACAGGCTTTTTTGAAAAAGTCTTTGTCAGGGGAAGGGAATGGACATGCCTGTTTTTCATTATTTGTTGTATTCCAATAGGCTTGAAAACCGGGCATGTCTGTAAGGACCTTCTAGTAAAACATTAGTTCATCTATATTTAAACTTAGTTTTAAAATATTTTGCCATAGGATCAGATAGAAAGTTGGGATTGACTAGAAGGAGCCAAGAAGGAGCTTGAACTTGAGGGGGGTAAAAATGTTACTTTTTTGGTTGGCATTTGTTGATTATATAAATGTATACATTTGTCCGAATTCCTCATGTTGTACTCTTAAGAACTATGCCCACCTCACTGTATATAAATTATACCTTGATTTAACAAATAAATGTAGACCAGACCATTTTCTCTCTTGAATAGTATATGGAATACTTTGGACTTAACATCTCCTATTTATAAGGTATATAAACAGTATAACTATCAGGTGAATTTCACATTTTTCACTGTTCCTATCAGTGTTATTTTTTAACTGAAATATTGATTATAGAAAACTCTTTTAATTCTTGTTAGGAAGAATCAAAATTCATCAATTTCCTACTGATAGGTTTGTCTGAGGATATTCTTGATATATGCCTTCTCCCTCATATAATGATTTAAGTTATATGTCAACACGTTATATTCTCATTTCAGGTATACTATGCAAAAAAGAAGCGAAGACACCAACAGGGCCAGGGAGACGATTCCAGTCATAAGAAGGAACGGAAGGTTTACAATGATGGTTATGATGATGATAACTATGATTATATTGTAAAAAACGGAGAAAAGTGGATGGATCGATACGAAATTGACTCCTTGATAGGCAAAGGTTCCTTTGGACAGGTAATTTAATGGAAAATACTAAATTTCATTAATTAGAAGGAATTGCTTAGTGAATCATGTCGTTCAGTTCTTTTCTCAATAGTGTATTTATAATATTTGTAAATAGCTCTAAACAGATGAATATTTAAGTATGTGGATTATCATGGTTCTGAAAGATAGTAAAATTGTATCAGCTATAAAAACTCTATTAAGCTAGGCTCTATGGTGTACATCTGTAGTCCCAGCTATGCAGGAGACTAAGGCAGGAGGATTGTTTGGGTTTGAAGCTGCCCTTGAGCTATGATCACACCTGTGCATAGCTAGTGCACTCCAGCCTGGGCACCATAACTATACCCTGTCTCTATAAAAAAACAGAAACAGCCTCTTTTAGACTTTTTATTTTAAACTTTTTATGGCTACCAAGTGGTTAATTTTATCATTAATAGGTAGTATTGCTCCTTTCATGAGCTTTATTGATACAGTCTGTGGATGATTTTTTATTATGTATGCTAGAGATATTTACCTTCCTGTCTGATAGACCACTTCAAAGAGAATAGAATTACCAGCTTTTAGCAGCACAGCAGGAGCCCTCTCAGGGCTTAGAAAGTCTGGAGTTGTGCCTTTGGTTTTTCTCCCACCTTGTGTTTTAAGTATATCAGGTTTCCTAAGTGGGCATAAGGGTTCCTTCTTCCAGTCCGAGCACCAGGTAATTCTGATGGAAAGCACCAGCCAGGCAGCTTCTACCAGGAAGGGACTCTAGTGGACCTGGTGTTTTCTTTTCATTCTCAGTCTCTTCTGTACACCCAGAACTTCACCCTCCCCATCTGCTCACCTAGCCCCATCACAAAGCCTTAAAAATGTTCATCTCTTGTAATAGTCATGCATAGACCAATAGCTCTCAGTTCTTCCCCCTCTTACTTTTAGGAAGTCTTTCTCTGGTTGTGGTTCCCCCGCTGTTCCCACTTCACAGAGCTCTTCGTTTGAGGTATGATTTACTCTTAATCCCAGTCTCCTCTGCCTTGTAACCCTTGCGGATTGAGTGAGTTATTAACCTGCAGTCCAAATACTTCTTTTGACTTTTCTGTGATAAGGATAGAATGGGAGTTAAAATGACCTTTTCTGAATTACCACCAACCCCTTTTTTGACTTTTTTTTCTTTTTTTAGATTGTGGAACCTGCGTGTGCTTGCTTCTCTGTTCAAAGCTAGGAGAAAGCAAAATATGCCTCTTTTTAACCCATGAGGAAAATTTGTCATGTTTTAAATTTGTTTCTGCTTAGAACAGAAAGTACACTGTGCCTTTAGCAGCCACTGGTCTAAACCCAGAAAAGATCTAAGCTGTTAAATACGTAAGCAGGTAGGAGGTATGAACTAATGAGTTACAAGACCTCTATTACTCTGTGGCCTTGCCAGGTGCTGGTGTCACATGTGTGACATGTCTGTTCCTTCCCATGATTGGAAGGAAGTTCAGTAATTAATTTACATGATCCAGGGCATTCTTCCTTGAATTAGACATCTTTTCCTTCTGAGTCAGGGGTTTCTCAGGGTTTTGGAGCCCTCTTTATGAAGGTATTCCTGTTTTGTCAGAAGCAGCTTCTGCTTCTCTGTTAGTCTCTTAAGGTAAAGGCATTCTGAGGCCTCCCTCTTAACTAAGGGTATGAACACCCCATGTCTGGAGATTGCTAGCTCTTCTTGAATTGCCCCGATATTTGGGCATTTGCTCTCAACAAGACATTTTTCAACCCTTGGTGACATCTGCCATGTAAATTGTGCCCACACAGACTGCTCCCTAAGGCTTATTGCTGCTGATCAGCAATCTTTCTATTTATATTTTACTCCTACCCTTCACCTCAATATTTTTATGCGTTAATTCTGCACAACAGGTGAGCATAGTAAACCTGTGAAGATCATAGGCCTCTTTGACATTGAATTGTTTTCATGAGGTCAGACTCTGATACCTTCGATCTGGGCTAAGGTGTTAATGTAATGTCAACTTTTAGGTTCAAAGCTTACCACTCACCAGAATAACATCTTCCATATTGATTTGCTCAAAATTTTTTTGAATTCTTTGCCAGGTTTTTGCCAAATAAGGTATGTCTCCCTTTTCTCAGTTAGTAGTGATCAATTCTGATTGCACATTGAGGTTTCCTGGGAGCTTTACAAAAATAAAAAGAACTGATGTCTAGGCTCCAAACCAAATTCTGGACATTGATATTTTTACAAACTCTCTATTGAATTTGTAATTCAGGATCAAAAACCATTGCCTTAGCATTTAGCCTGTTAATTATTCACCAATGAGTAAATACTTGGGGGCCCCTTTGAGTGAGTGGCCTTTGTCCTGGACCCCATTGCAATCTGTGTGGTCAGTATATTCACTCAAATAGGAGATTATCAAACTGTCTGTCACCTGTTTACATGGGAAGCCTCTGACATAAGAGAGATACAGTATCTTTTAGAATTGGGTAAAACCAGAGATACTGTATTTTTTGTTCCAAATTTGATTTCAGTTGAACAGTTTATAGTGTATTTTTCAAAATATATTGAGTGTTGGCTGATATAGATCTTGAAACATATATTCTATCCTCTTCCTCTAATCCAGTGATTTTCATCCTCTCATTGGAATCATTTGGAGTTCCATCCCTATCCCCAGACTTTTGAATATGCTAGAAAATGTATCTAAAACTAGTATTTATCTGAACTATTTATCATATAAATATAATTTTATTAAATATTAATGGTTGTCTCTGGTAAATAGGAGATAGTTGTATTTATGTATTGATTTCCTAATATTTATGTGAATTTCTTTAATAATGTGAAACTATTTACAGATAGTAAAATTTACAGTGAGAGATGTGTGTGCTGATATGTACTAATGCACACTCTATGTTCCTTAGCAGCAATTCTCATTTTAAAACTATCATAATTGTGGCAGTTAACTTACATTTACTAGGAAAGTGGAACTTCTCTGATAATTTGTAATTGATTTTTTTAATGTGTAAACTAGTTTTTCTTTTATACATCTATATGTTTTATGTATGAAAACCTAATTGTAAGTTAAAAATTTATCTGCTATCTGAGATGAACTAAAAACTTAAATATTTCACATATATTCCTGGGATTTAAAACAGGGTATTTTTTTCTGATTAAAACAATAGTTAGATGAATTGTTTTATAGTGTTATTTAATAACAAAGATTAAAAAACCAAAGCAGTTGTCAAGATTCATAGTTTATTCTGAAGGAGGATGGTAGTTAATCTAATTTTGTTAAGAGTGTTCTCTGCCTTGTGGATTTTTTAAATACAGTAAGGATACAAAAAGGAACTCAGTTTGAAAGATCAGCTTAAATGTACTGGGCCTTAAATGGATGATACATAGAATTAAAACAGAATCTCTTCTACTTAGGCAGAGTGGAAGAGTGAGAATTAGGTAGATATACAATTGAGGCAAATTGTGTTTTTTGCTTAGTTTTTTAATCTGAATTATAAACTGTTGTGAAATTGTTGCCATTAATGAAAGAGAGAATTAATTCATCTTTTTTCTTTTTTAGGTTGTAAAGGCATATGATCGTGTGGAACAAGAGTGGGTTGCCATTAAAATAATAAAGAATAAGAAGGCTTTTCTGAATCAAGCTCAGATAGAAGTCCGACTTCTAGAGCTCATGAACAAACATGACACTGAGATGAAATACTACATAGGTGAGTGGGCAGGCAAACCGTGCCGTGGGCTCCAGCTCAGGCTGGAGATTCAAGTTATTTCTTTATTTTAAAGTAATTAATTAAAAATTTACTTAATTTTTTAATTTATGTAAGATTTAGGCATAGATTTATGTAAGTTACTTGATCTGTTAGTAATATTCTAAATCTTGGGGAATGTGCACTCCTGGTGGCGTACACTGTAGACACAAGTAAGAGAATCGTGTCTATTTCTCACACCCCAGACTTAACTGTTTGCTTTAGTGATGCCTGTTGATCCATAGTCCTCTTTCTGGTAACTTAAACCATTTCTAATCTAACTAAGAAACTGCATGTAAGCTAAAACATTGTGACTCGTGTAACTATTTCTGTCGTGTCTAACCCATGATCAGGCTCTTCCCCAGTTTCTTTGTGAGTTTGGCAGCATTAGAAACTATTAGACTTACTACAACAGGAGAGAGGTACTGAATTAATGCCATATTCTGTGTGCTTTCCTTCCAAAATCTGTAATACTCATAGCAATCCTGTAAGGAAGATGGCAGAATACTTAAATTACAGATGGTTTGCACAAGGAGAATAATAACTAAGGTCACAAGACTATGCAACTAGGAGCTGAACCTACTTAGTCTAACTCCAGAGTCCATATTTGTTTGCTTGTCACATAGTCTTTCAAAAACAAAAACAGGAAGCAGAACAATTATTAAAATACTGAAGTCTAAGGCCACTTGATACATGGATAAACATCTTCTAATTACATCTTCTTTCATACTATTTTTAATTGAATCTAAGATGCCAGTGATTATAAGACACCATCAATTTTAGGACATAGACCTTAGGATCCATGAATTACAGAAGTTTCTACAAGCACAGATACCTAGTAACTCATGTCCTTACCTGATAAATAATAAGGTTAAATTTTATTTAATAAACTCCTTTTAAGAAAACAAGGGATTATATTGCTGTTTTTTAGTCCCCTCAAAATGGTGGGAACAAATAATGAATAAAAGGGGTAAGCTTCGAATTAGATTTCCTTTACGAAATGCCCCTCATTTTCTATGGTTATAGTAAAAATGAACTTGTATCATTAATTTTTCTTCCCTAGTTTCTTCTCTGTAGATACCTTATATAATTCATGATAATAACATTTATATCTTAACATATCTTTCTCATCACACTCACCACAACTTTGCTGTTCATTATAAGTTATTACTTATATAAGGCAAGCTCATTTCCATTCAAGAGTTTTAGAAGTGAAACTGGGACATTGTAAAGATGTTTAACTTACTAAGTCATCTCTGGACGTTTCTTCTTTCTCCTTGCCCTTGTTTGATGTATTTTGAGTGCTTAAGTAGCAGAGGAAACATTGATAGCATTAGTGTACCGTTTTAATTGTGCATTACTGAAAGAAGACATGGCTGCCATATAGTAAGTACTCAAAAAATGTTAGCTTACTCAGTTCTATATAATAAATAATGACTGTCATTTTAATTTTGAATAAAGTGATTTTAATGATCACTTTATTAATTGCATTAGTTATTTACAGATAACTTTTTAAAAGTGTTTAAGATGGTAAAGTTCATAGTATCTCAGGAAACTAGTCCTATTTTAGAAATCTTAAAAGAAAAAGAACTTTAGAAAAGGCCATGTCAATTGACTTTATACTTTAAATTTATCCAAAAGTTGTATTGTTTTTTATGATATAAATAATTTAATTTTAAAATAATGAGTATAATTTGTTCTGAGTTGTACTAAGTTCTTAAACTTGAAAACATATCTACTTTTTTACCACATAGAATAATTTATTATCTCAGTTATTTGGTACTTGCCATGACCTACTTAAAAGGAAATTCAGTTTAGGTCTACTACAAAGTCCTACCAGCCTTTCCTTCTCCCCAAAATCCATTTAAAAAGATGGAACAAACATGCTTGTGTATGAGCTTTCTCTGGTAGTGCTCAGCATATTGTAAATGAATCATGAGGTCAGGTGAAACTGAGTGAATTGATCTTTAATTGGGAGAACATTTTAATCACAAAGTTTCCTAAAAAGATTTTTATAATCACAGTGGGATTCTGACTTCAGTTACTTTTTTAATTTCTTTTGTGGCTGCTGCTTAACTGGGAGATTGAAACCCACACATGGCCCATGTCTGTGAGGTATCGTGGAGCTATGTTTTTAGTTTAAATCTAGGAACTGAAGTGATTAAGAGCAGATAATATACCTTCTTAGGTAACCTTTTAAGGATTCTGTTATTTGCAGTGTCAAGTAATGCTGTAGACTTCGATATAGCCATGCACTTGATTTTTATTGTGCTACTTAACTTTAGAATAAGTTAGATCATTCACCTGTAACCTGAATGACCTAAAAGTAGTATTGATGGGTACTGAGGCAGGCAACCAGGAAGAGGAAAACAGTGTGTAGTCACAGTTTCTAGTGAACAGACATTGAACATTCTGTTATTCCAGATAGATTTGTTAGAGACACCTCCGGTTTTGTGGTCCTGAAAGAGCAAAGTGAAGGTAACCTTGACAGATGGTGGGTCTATGTCATTCTATTTGAGTTAGGTTCTGAATTTCGTATAGGTAAGACTGCTTAGAGTGAAGAGCAGCACTTTATTGAATAACCTCACCTGATGTGAAGTCATTGTTAATACTTATAGCATAATCTTTGATGCAGTTTAGCAAGTATAGTAAGTAATGTATTCTTTACTGTTTCCCTGTTTATAGGCTCACACATCATTTCTTCTTTTGATTGAGCTTTATTTTGAAATTTTCCAAACCTTTAGTCTTACATAAGATTTCCCATTTTTCCAAATTGATAAACATTTTTACACAAAGCCTGATTTTCTAACATTTGCTATATCTGCCTAAAAGGAAAAAAAAATCTTTGACAACCATTAGCAAAATCTAAACCTAGCAACATAAATTATGTATTTATATATCAAAGCCTACACAGAGGGCTGCCAAATGAGAACATTGTCCCAAACTCGAGATCTCAGTAGGTGGAGCTGAGATACAAGGTGTTAGGAAGGAGGGCTCTTGGGAAGTAAAAAAGTGCTTTCTTTTATAAATCAGGATAAAGTTGCTTTGAGTATCTTTAGTACTGTTTGTCAGTTTACCACTTATTTTTTCAGACCTTCCCCCCCCCTTTTTAAATTTATTTTTTGTTAAATTCCACCCTTCTTTTTAAATACAAGGTATTTTTGTGTACTTCTTACCCTATATTGCTTTTTGACAGACATTCCACCTGTTTAATTCAATAAAAACTGTGCTGTTACTGCATAATGCTAATCTTCAAACTTTTGTTTCACTCTGCATTGGACGTTATAATGTTACGGATTAAGAGTTTGTATGTTATTCTCATTTCATTGGTATATTTATAATGAAATTTTTTTCTTTCAGTGCATTTGAAACGCCACTTTATGTTTCGAAACCACCTCTGTTTAGTTTTTGAAATGCTGTCCTACAATCTTTATGATTTATTGAGGAACACCAATTTCCGAGGGGTCTCTTTGAACCTAACACGGAAGTTTGCGCAACAGATGTGCACTGCACTGCTTTTCCTTGCAACTCCAGAACTTAGTATCATTCACTGTGACCTAAAACCTGAGAATATCCTCCTTTGTAACCCCAAACGCAGTGCAATCAAGATCGTTGACTTTGGCAGTTCTTGTCAGTTGGGGCAAAGGGTAAGCATTATTTTAGTAACTTGTGAATTAAATAGAATTAAGTAGAACAGTAACAGGTAGATATGTTATTAATGGGGATAGTTTGGAAGCAATTATAGGATGGTTATTTTTAAAATGTAGCACTTGAATCACCTTGTATTAATATCTATTTGGAGAAAATACCTTTAAAAATAAAAAAATAGCAATACCTTGCATTAAAAGACAATGATTTTTTTCAAAGTAGATGCATTTAAAATTATATGTATGCTAAAATTGAGAGAGAACAAGGCTCGGTGAGCTGGCTCAGGCCTATAATCCCAGCACTTGGGAGGCCAAAGCAGGTGAATTGCCTGAGTTTACAGGTTCGAGACCAGCCTGAGCCAGAGCGAGACTACATCTCTGAAAATAGCAGAGTGTTGTGAAAGGCACCTGTAGTCCCAGCTACTCAGGAGACTGAGGCAAGAGGATCACTTGAACCCAAGAGTCTGAGGTTGCTGTGAGCTAAGGCGCCATGGCACTCTACCAAGGGCGAACAGGTGAGACTCTTGTGTCCAAATAAAAAAAGATTGAGAGAGAATATGAAACAAAAGAATTAAATATTAGGTAATTTGTAACTGTATTTTCAAAATTGAGGTTTTAGTATAAATTTTAGGACTTTGCAGTACTAGAGCATTGAATGCTTGCTGTGAAGTATTTATCTGAGGACCAATCAAGATAAATGTTCTTCCATAAAAACTGATGACTCAACCAAAAAATGCAGGTAGTTTTATAAGATGCACATTGATAGACAAAAATTTATTTTGATAAACAAATTTACCTTATTTTCCCTTAATTTAGCATTTAAAGTTTAGCTGATTTAGGAAAGCATATTTTTCCTACTTTTTTTTAGCATTATAAAATCTACTCTAACAGCAAGTTTTACAAATAAAATAGAAGTTACAGATTGTTTTCTGTTTAAATGGGATTAGTATCACCATTTGATAATATTTTACTCTTTTTATCATTATTATATTACTTGAATGTATTGAAACTATTTTTTTAAAAAGTCAACTAGCATAGTAATGTTATTTTTCTTACTGGCTTTTTATTTTTTGATTCTCCAAATTAGAGAAATTTTCTGTCTTGTCCAACTTTTGTACAGGCTTTACGTACAGCAGGTTGATTTCATTGTAAAGGTCTATAACCATTTAATAGGATTGTCGTCTTGTCGTTTTCTAAAGCTTGCAGTTTCAAAAGCCTCTGAAAAATTACGAGATGCTCACAGTTAATACAGGATAAAGTATATTATGAATGAATGCTTTTCTTGAGGGTAATTTGAATACATTTGAGATGTGGGAAATTTTTTTCCTGTTTAAACCAAATCATATATTCTGTTCTAATACCAAACTGACATAACTATCTCTTTAGCTCAGTAAGTTCTTAACTATTCAAGTTGATCAGAATCACATAGTCTTGAAGTTATTTCCAAAATAATACATGCAGGGCCTGGTGCAGGATCTGTTGTATCTCATACAGAAGGTAACAGGGCAAGTGTGAGATGGTAAAGCCACTGCTTCAATCAGGCTAGATAGGTTGGTGACAAACTTCCTTGCATAAACTGTGAAGTACCACAATTTTAGTAATAGGGATTCTTTGGGGCTTGGAGAGTTATTAATGGTATTGGCTTATACAAACTTAGACATCTAGCACATCTCCCCTGTCCTTTTGAACTAGACTTTCTGCTTAACAGTGCATTAAGGTTGGGTTAACCTGCCTGTAGAGGCCTGAGATTAATCAGGAGACTGGGCTTGAAGTTTCAGTGGGAGCCATGGATTTCATGAACTTTTTATGGCTGCGTGGTTTCAGCAGTTAGTTAGGATTTTGTTTCTTTCTCTTTCTTCATGAGTTCCTTTACTTTAATGGTATTTCTAGATACAAATATACAGTGGCTAAAGAAAGCTAATTGGTTTCTGAAGACATTCTTAGATTTTTTAATTGAAAATAGTTCAAGATTTTCTTTGTAATAAGTCTTGGATTGAGGTGAAGGGGTCAGGATAGAGAAGAACTGATTAGTTAGAAATGACCAGTTAAATCTTTATGTGGCAGTGTTGGGGGGAATTATCTGTGAGATGGTAGAGTACAAATGTCTAATTTTAAATTACATTGTACTGACGTTAGTTTACTTTCTATGCTGAAATACATTATTTGGGTTAATTTATAGTTTAGCTGTTAAGTTAGTGGTAAACCAGGGGCCAGCTATAGCAGGAAGGAATAATTAACACATTGACTGCCATGTAAATTGTATTTGATTTATGCTAGTTTCTAGCTTGGGGCCTTGTGAAGCATATATAACTCACAAGTTTCTTTACCTAATAAAACCCCATGACACTCCCTCCCCCCACAAGGAAAGTATTTTTCTAGTGTGGCAGTCAGTATGTTAATTAGCAAATAAATTACTTTCAGTAGTATTCTTTTCTAATGAGTTATAATTATTTTAAGATATGCATGTGTACATGTAATATATATATACACACACATATATTTAATTTGGAAAAGAGAGCTTTATTTCTCATGAAGGGTTGCAGATTGTGGGTGGCCCTTCCAACAAGTTGGAATTGGTTTGATATGTATCTTGATGACCAGTCAGGACTGGACTAAATGAAAGGGCTTGAATTTTTACGTATTATGCATTTCACAGCCAGATTAAATAATCCCGTGAAATGTTTAGTTCTTTAAACATTTCAGTGTTTCATTTATAAAAATATTTCATTTTTATAAGCCAGTACCAGTTCAGTATTCAGTCTGCTATCTAAAAAGACAGTCTAGTTCAAAAGGAAGGGAAGACATGCTAGATTTCCCGGTTTTTATAAGCCATACCAGTTCAGTATTCAGTCTACTATCAAAATAAGTAAATGGAATCCAGATTCAGGAATTAGCCAATACTTTGTCTTTTAATATCAGATCAATGTTCTTCATCCTATGTGACCAAAATTATAAGCAAAAGTTACATTGAATTAATAATGTTTTGAAATATATTTCAGATATACCAGTATATTCAGAGTCGCTTTTATCGGTCTCCAGAGGTGCTACTGGGAATGCCTTACGACCTTGCCATTGACATGTGGTCACTTGGGTGTATTTTGGTTGAAATGCACACTGGAGAACCTCTGTTCAGTGGTGCCAATGAGGTAAATGATGTATTACTTTAAAATTTGTTTCTGTTTTCATAATTTCTTTCAGCTTTTCATCTATGGCAAAGTAATCTGGAAGGTTTTTTTAGGGAAAGATGTCTGTATAAGCAACTCAATCATTTAGGTGTGATGCCAGTTTTGAATTTATATTAGCCATTTTCTTGTGTTTGTCAGTTGTCATAATGGCAGGTTTAGAATTACGAGGTGGGAAGTAAGATATTTTCATCCCTGGCCAGGGTGGTGGCTCAGGCCTGTAATCCCAGCTCTCTGGGAGGCTGAGGTGGAGCTCAGGAGTTGGAGACCAGCCTGAGCAAGAGTGAGACCCCATCTCTACTAAAAATGAAAAACCGAGGCAAGATGATTGGTTGAGCCCAACAGTTTGAGGTTGCTGTGAGCTATGATGCCATAGCACTCTACCAAGGGCAACAAAGTGAGACTCTGTCTCAAAAAAAATTTTCTTTTCATCCCTTAGTAAAGGAAAACAGTTAATTAAATTTCAAAGCATTGATTAAATTAGAAAGTATTAAGTATTTGTTATAAATTTTACAGCTTTTCAGTATGATAACAGCTTAAAAATGATAATGAAAGGAATAAGGCCACCCTGACAGATTATCTAAACATTGATATACATTTTGAGACTGTGATTTGGGATTTAAAAAGTAATGACCAGTAAGATTGATTGGTACTAAACTTGAAGATTTATGGTAAACTAGGATTATAGAATTTTAGTGCTACAGAGAATGTGACTGTGTAATTCTGTAGTCCACTGGTTTTCAGTCAGTTATTAGGACATTTTGAAGGTCAGAGGATCAAGGGAGAGGCCAAGCTTCCCTGCAGTCCCAAGATAAGCCTTCCTTTGTTTTAAAACTATTTGCTTGTGGGGTTTTGTTTGTTTTTAAAAGTTGACCATTGCAGAGCTTGATCATTCCATTTATTAATAAATGAGAAAAGAACAGCTAAAGACTGACTTGTATTGGGTTATGCAGCTGTTAGTAGGTGATGTTCCTTCTAGCTTTCCTTTTAACTCATTTCAACTTCAGCTAGTGAGCTACTCTTTGGTAGCAACTGCCACCGTATTTCTTTTTGTTTAAAATAAATAATATTACCCTATAAATTAGTATCTTCCTTGGGCTTAAACATTATTAGGATCACCTAAAACTTCTAGTTGTTTCTCATCTCACTCACGGTAAAGCTGAAGCCCTTTGAGTAGCTCACAGATTTCCACTTCCTCTGACGCTGCTTCTCAAACACCTGCCCCTCTGCTCCCGCCTCTCTGCAGTCCAGACAAAACCTTCTGTGTGGTCCCTTGAAAACAGCAGCCACAGGCCCATACCAGGCCCTTTGTGCTTGTTCTTTCCAGCCCTTGAAATGCTTTTCCAAGGTAGCACTTGGCTCTTTTCCTCCCTGACCCTTAAGTCTTTGCTCTAATGTCACCTTCTCAGTGAAACCTGTACACCCCACTTAGAGTCACGGTATCCTTCTCTCTTCCCCCTTTGACCTTTCTTCATAGTTCTTAGTCGTTATGTGGCAGAGTGCATTTGATTATTTGTTGATTGTTGGTCTCTTCCCACTATAACTAAACTTTTTTGGCAAGGAATTTTGTCTGTTTTGTTTATTGCTATATTCTCCTACTGAGCATGGTTTCTAGCTAATAAGTAGATAACACTCAGTATTTGAGTGAATGAATCTGTACCCTATTGAGCCTCTGGGTTTTTTTTGTTTGCTTGTTTGTTTTAATGGTTATTTAAAATTTCCCAAACTGAAACTTTAAAACTTGCTCTCCTCCTACCTTATAGTTCACCGTTTATCCCTGATCACTTGACATGCTGTAGATTTATGTGTTTGTTGATTGCCAGTCTTCTCTCTCGTGGAAAGTTAGCTGCAGTAAGGCAGGACTTTTCCCTCTCTTGTTCATTACTGTATGCTCAGTGCCTAGAAGAGTGCCTGATTCACAGGAGATACAAAGCTTATTTATGAATGAATGAATTGGTGAGCAGAAGTAGGATGTACAATAGAAATTAAAGGTTTTTGTTTTTATTTTTAATACAGGTAGATCAGATGAATAAGATAGTGGAAGTTCTGGGTATTCCACCTGCTCATATTCTTGACCAAGCACCAAAAGCAAGAAAGTTCTTTGAGAAGTTGCCAGATGGCACTTGGAACTTAAAGAAGACCAAAGATGGAAAACGGGTAAAATAGGGATATATTTGTTTTGAGCCTTTGTGTATTTACTTGAAATCAGTGTGACAGTTAACAGTTGCATCAACAACTCAGGTAGATTTTATTTTATTCAAAAGTCACATACAGTTTGACCCAAACTATTTGTATGGACCAGTGTTTGATTAATGGTCAGAGTTCTCTTTAAAGACTTCATTTTATAAAGTGTATGCCTTAATTTTGAAACAGCCAATCAAGTCACCATGCTTTGTTTCAATGGTAGAATCAGTAAGTGTGACCTTTGTTTATCACAGCTTGGGCACTTAGTGAAGTCACAGCTAACAGTACTGCAGCTGTGAACAGAAGTCACAAGGGTAGTGAATGATTTTATTTTATTTTTTTTAGTACAGTTGATAAAATATGTGAGAAGACTTGGCTTAAGCAGTTTGTGATTTTCAAGGATATTCACTAACTAGATGGTCCTTTAGTAGAGTTCAGATGCTTAGCTTGACGACCTGGCTAGCATAAATTTCACATTCCATAATCATTAAAAGTGAGGTTTTAAAAACATTAGGTTTGTTTTAGTAATTTTGTCTTATCTGAGGACTTTTTTCAGATATTTAAACTATGTCAATTAGTAGAGTAAATAATAGCAATTTTGCATTTTTATTTATTTGTAAATAATCATACAGTTTGTAATCCAGTTTGGTCCTAGTATTAAATGAATATAATGTATAACTATGTGATTGAATGTGATATATACATGCACACGTACATAAAGTCACCTTGTGATTATAGTTTGTGTTTTTAATGTTGAGACGTTGTCTTTGCTCCAGTTGCTCTGTCCATCTATTTTGGTGATGCTGCCACCAGGTGTCATTTTCAGTGAACTGACGGTGATGGTTGCTGTAATTCACTTCCACATAGCTGTGGAGTCTCAACTTTTAATATCAAATTATTTTCTTTAGGATTTAAAAAAAAAATGTTATCTTTTACAACTGATTTGTAACTTATCACATTTCTGCCTCATTCTCTAAAGTTACAGGGAGCGCAATTTCCGTCTGCTACTGGGTTTCTGTCTTTAAGGAAGAGATGGAAAATACCAAGCAGACCACCTCGAGGCCGCCTTTTACCTTTGTCCACATAGCTTATTAACCATGGCCCATTTTCCTCCTGAACCAAAACATAACTTAGGAATTCTTCTTAGCTTTGCCAGCATTCAAGGTAGCTCCTAACAGTTGGAATTATCATGGAGGATATGAAATTTCCTTTGTTTTTTCTCTCTGCAGTAAGGATGATATTTCTTTCTTTCTTTTGGATTTACTTGTTTTTTTTTTTTTTCTCAAAATACCTATTCTATTCCTTTTCTCAAATTTCTGACTTATAAAACTTGAATTAAGCAACTGTGAACTGTGACCTATCATTTCTTTCAAATTGAGCTGTGATTATTTTTAATTAACTGTAGATTTTTATGAGATTTCTCTTAGTCACTCTTAGCAATTGACTTAACCAACTTAATTTTTTTAAAGTATGAAGTACCTGTTGCTTTTAACAGAAATTTTGCAATAAAAAAATCAAATCCATAATCATATTATTATATTATGAAGGATACACTAGGAATTTTAACCAGAGATTTAAAAAGATGTGCATACATTTTCATTGGTTATCACTGTGTAGTTGATTTGCTTGGTAATTTTATTTTCTTCTTTAATTTCTCATGTTATATTTCAAAAGTCCATATTAGAGTTCTCCGTTAAGGAAATCCATACAACTTTTCTTTGATAGGGGAGGGGGATGAAAAAGTAAGACAAAACTGATGCTATTTTGTTGAAGGATAATTTATATATAGTAAGATGTACATAATTTAGATATTCGATTTTTTAGCTTTAACCTTTATACAACAGTGCCTCCACTATCTAAGATAATATGGAATATTTCCATCGTGCCTAAGTCCTCTTACAATCCTTGTCTATCATTGCTATTAGGATAGCATACCCACCCCTGTTTTCTATCACCATTGGTTAGTTTTGCCTGATCATAGGCAAACTTCATATAAATGGGATCTTATAAGTATTATTTAATTGGTTTTTTTCACTTAGCTAATATATTGTTTCTGGAGATTCATATACTTGTACGTCTCAGGAGTGGTTTTTTTTTTTTTTTTGCTTCATAGATTTCATTGAATGACTATATGTATCATAATTTATCCATATTCACCTGTTGGATATTTGGGTTGTTCAGCATAGGACTATCATGAATAAGGTTACTGGAACATTGTCCTGTGTGTCTTTTGTACATCCATATTTTCATTTCTCTGGAGGCATTGCAGAGTAGAATTGTCAGGTCACAGTGTGTATGTGTATCTACTTTCACAAGAAAATACTGAACAGTTCTCCAGAGTTGTTTTATCATGTTATATTTCCAGGATGTATCAGGGTTCCGGTTGCATGACACCCTGACCACTGAATATGGTTGGTCTTTTGGATTTTAGGCATTCTAGTGGGGATGTGGTGATGACTGACACTTGACCACCTTTGAGTATGGGTATAGTATAAGCACCTTTCATATGCTTACCTTAGTAGTTATAGCATTATTTGTTGAAAACAATAGCTTTTCCCTAATAGATTGATCTGATTTGGCACTCTTGTTCAGAATGCATTCAACTGGTTTGGTGCCTGTAGCTCAAGTGGCTAAGGTGCCAGAGAGCTGGCAGGTTTGAATCCAGCCCGGGATTGCCAAACAACAATGACAACTACAACCAAAAAAAAAAAAAATAAAAGAGAGGCGCTGGCTTAAGGCTCTGTCTCAAAAAAAAAAAATGCATTCATCTTTCATGTGTTATGTTTGGGCTACATTCCACTGATCTTTCTGGTCCTTAAACCACTAATACCACAGTGGTGGTTAGTATAGCTTTAACAGGTAATTCTTGAACTCAAGTAGTATTTTTAATTCATCTTGCTCTTCTGTTTCAAAATTATTTTCTATTCTAGGTTCTTTCTGCTTACATATGAATTTTAGAATCAAATTGTATATTTTTTTGATAATGAACATAAATGTATTGGCTCACAGTTCTGGAGTTTGAGAAGTCTTATGAGTATTTTCTCATCTCATGTCAGAGGCAAAGAATTTATAAATTTGTATCGGAAAATTCTGCTAGACTTTTGACTTAGGGTTTTATTCAGGAGAATGGGCATCTTATCAATATTAAGTCTTCTAATCTATAAACATTGGTGGATGTTCATTTATTTAGCGTTTTTATTTGCTCAGTGGTATTTTATAGTTTTTAGTATAAAAGTGTCACATATTCTGTTTACTTTATTCCTAAGTTTTAAATTTTTTGAATGCAATTTTAAATGGTATCATTTTAAAAATAAAATTTCCTAATGTTTCGTTGCCTTGCATATTGACTTAGTCTCCATATCTGAGAGTTCTAAATCTGTCATCAAACACAGATTGAAAATACAGTATTTGAGATATCCCCCTATTCATACAAGGATGGCTGACTTTATTTACCAGTTCCGTATGGTTGAAGACAGAACTTTATGTAGATTTTGGGTGTCTTAGAACCAGTTCCTCATGTATACTGAGGGCCAATTGTATTTTTTGTTATCATTGAGATTCTGTAGAGTTTTCTGCTTAAACATTTTATTCTGTATGAGTGAAGACAGTTTTATTCTTTCCATTATGTGTCTTTATTTCTTTTTCTTGGACACTTTATACTGTCTTAGACACCCATATGATGAATAATAATGGTGAGAGCAGACTTCTTTCATTGTTTTAACCTTACAGAAAAAAGCATACAATCGTTCAGTGTTAAGTATGATGTTAAATTGTATTTTTTTTTTTTT
>NW_003852575.1:1996078-1997753 GCF_000181295.1 Otolemur garnettii | reverse complement strand
TATTTTTGTTTTTGTTGTTGCAGTAGTTTGGCTGGGGCTGGGTTTGAACCCACCACCCTCGGTTTATGGGGCCGGCACCCTACCCACTGAGACACAGGCACTGCCCTTGAGAGCTTTTTTTTTTTTTTTAAAAATTAGGAATGAATTTTGAATATTGTCAGATGTTTTTCCCGCATCTATGGAGATGATTATGTGACTTTTCTCCTGTTGTGTGGTGAAATAACATTAATTAATTTTTGGAATGTTAAGCTCCAACCTATAATAAACTATACTTGGCCTTGATACACTATCATCTTGCTGATTTCAGTTTGCTAATGTGTTGATAAAGAATTTTGTTTCATTTGTTTCTGTGTAACTGAATATTTATCTGAAGCCTAATAGCATTATTAGGGCTTTGCTCTTAGGATTAAGCTGGCCTCATAAAACTGTTGGAAAGTATTCTTTCTTAGTTTTTGGAAAGAATTTCTATAAGATTGGTTAGCGTTATTTCTTGTGTAAATGTTTACTATAGTTCATTGATGAAGCCGTCAGAACCTGAGGTGTTGTTAGATTATTAATTGTAATTCATGTTTTATGATAAAAATATGGTTATTCCGCTTTTCTTTTTGAGTTAGTTTTGGTAAGGTATTTATTTCAAGAAACTTTTCTTTCTCACCTAAGTTGATTTGTTAGCATAAGATGATCCGTATTAAGATACTGTTACCTTTTAATTTCTAGCTGCTCTGTAGTGATAGTCCTTTATTCCTGATATTGGTCATTGTGCTTTCTCTTTTGTCTCCAATTACTCTTGCTCAGGGTTCATCAAGTTCATTAGTCTTTCAAAAGCAGCTTTTGACTTTTTGGTTTATTTCCTTTAGTTCTCTATTTATATTTGTTATTTTTTATTGTTCTTGTACTTTGGGTTGAATCTGCTCTTTTTCTAGCTGCACTTAATGGTATAAAATTTTCCACTAAGCACTGCTTTAGCTCCATCCTGCAACTTTGAGATTTAACAATAATTCATTTTCAAATATTTCTAATTTTCATTGATTTCTTTTTTAACTGATCATGATTTAGAATTTAGTTACATAATTTCAAAATACTTGAGGATTTTCTAGACATTTTGTTATTGATGTCTAATTCAATAGCATTGTGTTCACGAAACATGATTTCCCTCACAAAATTAGCATGTAATCTGCCTTGGTGGATGCTACATGTGCATTTGATGCAAATTGTATTTAGAGCTGGGCGTGGTGGCTCACTATAATTCCAGCAATTTGGGAGACTGAGTTGGGAAGATTACTTGAAGCCAGGAGTTCAAGACTAGGCTGGGCAACATAGTGAGACCCCCATCTCTTAAAAAAAATGGGAAAAAATTAGTCACAGGTAGAGGCTGAGATGGGAGGATCACTTGAGCCCAGGAGTTATAGTGAACGATTATCAAGCCACTTTCCAGCCTTGGTGGCAAGAGTGAGACTACATCTCAAATGAATAAAGAAAGAATTGTATTTTCTATTTGTTTGGTATAGTAGTCTTCAAATTTCAAGGTAGGTCAAAATTGTTTAGATTTTTCTTAACATTTTTTATATCCTTACTCTGTTTATTTGTGTGTATTTTTATTCTGTCAGTAACTGAGAGAGAGAAGTCTTAATCTTCAATGATAATTTTAGTTTCCTTTTAGTTACTTTATATATAT
>NW_003852575.1:1993996-1996058 GCF_000181295.1 Otolemur garnettii | reverse complement strand
GCCTCAGCCTCCTAAGTAGCTGGGACTATAGGTGCCTGCTACAATGCCCAGCTATTATTTTTTTTTTTAAAGACAGAGCCTCAAGCTGTCATGCTGAGTAGAGTGCTGTGGCATCGCAGCTCACAGCAACCTCCTGGACTTAAGTGATTCTCTTACCTCAGCCTCCCAAGTAGATGGAACTACAGGCATCTGCCATGACACCCAACTTTTTTTTTGGTTGTAGTTGTCATTATTGTTTGGCAGGCCCAGGCTGGATTTTAACCTGCCAGCTCTGGTGTATGTGGCTGGTGCCTTAGATGCTTGAACTACAAGTACTGAGCCATGCTTCATGTTTTTTTAAAAGATTTGTTAATTTGGTATTTTTATAAGTCCATTTGCATTGCTGTAAAGCAGCTGGGTGATTCACAAAGAAAAGTGGTTTGACTGGCTCACAGTTCTGCAGGCTGTGAAGGATGCCTGGTGCCAGCATCTACTTCTGGTGAGAACCTCAGGGGGCTTCCAATCAAGGAGGAAGGTGAAGGGAGCAGTTAAGTGGCAAGAGTAGGATCAAGAGGAGGAGGAGAAGATGGTGCCGGGCTCTTTTAAATGACCAGCTTTTGTGTGAACTAATGAAGTGGAACCCACTCATAATCATAGGGAAGGCCCCAAGCCATTCATGAGGAACCTGACCCAAACACCTCCTACCAAGCCCCACATTCAACATTGAGCATCAGATTTCAACTTGAGATTTGGAGGGACAAACATCCAAACCCTTTCAGTATTGTTATGACTTCTTGATAAACTGACCAACCCTTTTTCATCACAAAATGCTCTCAATAGTTGTCTGTGAAATCTTGTCCTATTATAGTCATATTAGCTTTCTGTTCTTAGTGTATTCTTGGCATATTTTTTTTAGTCTTTACTTTGAACCTGTCCATACTTTTTTTATATTTAAATGTGACTATTGTGTACACCATGTGGTTGGTTCATGTCTTTTAATCTGGTCTAATAACTTGCTTTTACAGTGAATATTTAGCCCATTTAATTATTCAGAAGATTAGGTTTAACACTTTCGTCTCCTTTGTGTTCAGTTTTCTTGTCTGTTCTTTGATCCCTGTTCTTTCTTTCCTGCCTTTTTTGGAATGTGGGGGGCTATTATTAAGCACTGGGTATTTGATAGCATCTTATTGACTTTGTATTTATCCCCGTGTGTAATTTTTAGTGTTATTTTATAATATGCATCTTTAACATCAATTTGCCTTCAAATAATAATGTATCACTTGATAAACCGTGTGTTGGCCCTGTGGTTCTGTCTCATCCCTGTCTGTCTCTTTTGCACTTGTCATACATTACTTCTGCAGGTTATAAGCCTCGTGACAGCTTATGGACTATTTAAATTGAAAATGGACTTTCATAGAAATTTTAAAATACATAGATAATAGGAAGATCATTCTTATTTTAAAGTCTTTCTGGTGTTCTTCATTTCTTTTTGCAATTCCTGGCTTCCATCAGGTATTTTTCTTCAGCCTTAAGAACTTCCTTTAATGTTTTATTTTTTTAGTTGGTGACTTTTGCTAATGACTTCTCTCAGCAATTATTTATCTGAAAATACTTATCTTTGCTTTCTTTTTGCTCAGAAAGTACTTTTGATAGATGTAGAATTCTAGATTGACCTTATTTCTTTTCTCTCAAAGTTAAAGATGTTATGTCAGCTTTCTGGAGTACATTGTTTCTGAAGAGAAGTCAGTATCTATTCTGAGCATTCTTCTCCTATATATGTATTTCTCTCTCATCTCCCAGTTGATCTGGGTGTTTTCTCTTTATGTTTGATTTTCAGCAGTTTGACTGTTGTGGTTTTCTTTGTATTTATTCTCCCCTGAGTTCACTGAGTGTCTTATACCTGTGGGTTGATCTCTCTTTTTTTGTCGCTCTGGGTAGAGTGCTCTGGTGTCAGAGCTCACAGCAACCTCCAGCTCTTGGGCTTAGGTGATTGCCTCAGCCTCCGGAGTAGCTGAGACTACAAATGCCTACCACAATACCCAGCTATTTTTTTGTTGCAGGTTGGCCGGCGCCGGGCCACCCT
>NW_003852575.1:1989013-1993771 GCF_000181295.1 Otolemur garnettii | reverse complement strand
TTCGTTCTTCTTCTAGCTCTCCAGTGACATGTATGTTGTAGTGTTTAACTTCTCTGTTTGGTGCATTTTATTTTCTCTTTGTGTTTTTAGTTTGGATAATTTCTTTCCTCTGCCTTCTAGATCACTGATGTTTTCCTTGTGCTGAGTCCAGTCTGCTGTTCAAGAGTCCAGTCTGCTGTTCAAAATCACTAATGAATTCTTAACTTCTGATAGCCCCAGCATTTGTTTGTCCTTTTTCAGAAGAAAAAAAATTGTTTTCTCTTCTGAAATTTCCTATCTGTTCACATGTTGTCCACCCTTTGAACTAAATTCTTTAAACTGTTTGACATCATTTTAAAATGCCTGTCTGCTGGTTTCAATATCTGGGCCATGTATTTATGTGGATCTCCTAATGCCCTCCCCCCCCCACTTGATTATGAACTCCATTTTTTGTTTGTTTCTTATATCTGTAAGTTTTAAATGTATGCCAAACTGTGTTTAAGAATGGTTAAGATGGGAGTAAATCTTACTGTTACCCTTCGGAAAGAGGCATGCTCTTGGTGTGGGCCTGGCTCTTGATACCACTTTGGCATTGAGCTGAGTCTGGCCTTCGTTCGTTTGACTTAGGTTCTGTTCACCATTGTCTTCGTATGTTTTGAGTTGGGATCAGAGTTTGTGTCCTGCGCATCGTGGAGACTCTAGCAGTCTCTCTCCATGACTGCCCAGCCAGCAGACCCACTCCTAGCCCTGCATCCCCTCTTCCTCCTCCCGTCCTGCCACGTGCTTTCTTTGTTTATGTGGAGGGTGGAAGTTGGTTCAGGCTTGGGCTATGTTTTCCTCACTCACACCTACGGCATGCTCCCTCCTTCTCCAGCCATAGCTCTTGTCTGTGAAAGGCTTTTCATTTTCTAGAATTCAAAGAATTCTGCTTCCTTTGGGTCGCAAGCTAGCTCTCTTATGGGTTTTTAACAGTGATGGTTTTGAGACTTGTCTTCTTGCTCTTGAGAATGGGGAAAAATGTGAATTTCTATACACAAAAGTCCAGTAATGCTACTGTAAGTAATTCAGAATTTATAGAGATTTTAAGGGTTATACTATTTATTAAAGTATGAGTTTTCAGAAAATCTCAGTACATGTTAAAGTAATTTATTATTACTTTTTAAAATCTCAAAATAACATGAAGGTACAAATTTTTAGGTTATATTGTTTTCAATTATAAGGTTCAAGTTGTAGTTGAACCTTTGGCCCAGGAGGCATGCTGAACACCCTCACGGTGTGCACTTTAGGTGAGATCCGGTCAGTCGCCCTCCATCTTCTCCCTTTCTCTCTCCCTCCTTTTCTCTATCCCCCTGCAAGACTATATTTGTGTTTCACCATTCGTGTGATGAAATTGGTTCCATTACATAACATTAGCTTCATACTAGTATTGAGTGCATTGGATATTTTTTTCTCCATTCTTGAGATACTTTACTAAGAAGAATGTATTTTAGTTCCATCCAGGTAAACATAAAAGATGTAAAGTCTCCATCCTTTCTTATGGCTGAATAGTACTCCATGGTATACATGTGCCACAATTTGTTAATCCATTCATGGGTCAGTGAGCACGTAGGTTGTTTCCATGACTTGGCAATTATGAATTGAGCTACATTAAATATTCTGGTGCAAATGTCTTTGTGATACAGTGATTTTTGTTCTTCTGGGTAGATGCCTAGTAATGAAATTGAGGGATCAAATTAATTGATTATAATCATATTTTCTAAAGGGGGGCACAAATATAGTAGAACCAAGCTGGCCACCTAAGAGACTTTAACAAGCTGGTTAACATATGGATGTGGTCAAATAAGGAACTAGGCCTACTGTACTGATAGATACGCATGGTGCATGTCTGGTCTATGAAAATTAGTTCAACTTAAGGAAGTGGTAACTGTAACTGGCCCTTTAATTTCCGTGTCTTCTGTAAAAAAGTAAGGTTAGATCAGTGCCTTTTAGAGCAGATTGGGAATGATCTTCAGCTTTAGTGAACCACTTTTTACCAGGGGAGGTATAGCAAGTTCTTAGATGTAGCCAGCAGAAAGGCAGTCTGGAAACACTGGCTGCTGCAGAACTTGGCACACTTGCTCTGTTCTTAGCGTTTTGAGGCTCTCTTGCATGTTCTTCATTATTTATTTATTTATTTCAGACAGAGTCTCACTGTATTGCCCTTGGTAGAGTGCTGTGGCCATCACAGCTCACAGCAACCTCCAACTCTTGGGCCTAAGTGATTCTTTTGCCTCAGCCTCCCGAGTAGCTGGGACTATAGGCACCGCCACAACACCCGACTATTTTTTGTTGCAGTTGTCATTATTGTCCAGCTGGCCTGGGCTGGGTTTGAACCTGCCACCCTCGGTATATGTAGCTGACACCGTAACCACTGTGCTACGGGCACCGAGCCATGTTCTTCATTTTTGTCTGTGGGTTTGTTTTTACTGCCTTTAAAAATACAAAAATCATTTGTACCTGGAGCTATACAAAAGCTGATTCTGGATCAGGCCACAGTGTACTGAGCCCTTGGCTAAACCATCTTTATAGTGATTTTTGTCTCAAAATGATGTTGAATTCCTCTAACTAAAAGTGCTTTTGGAATAGTGATGTATAAAAAGGCAGAGGCTCTAACTATAAAATTTTCTTTTGGGGTGGTGCCTGTGGCTCAAAGGAGTAGGACACCTGCCCCATATGCCAGAGGTGGCGGGTTCAAGCCCGGCCCTAGCCAAAAACTGTTTTAAAAAAAAATTCTTTTTAATAAAGGCCTTAAAATATATTTAACATATTTGAAATTAAATTATGTAGGCTTGTACATATTCCATCAAATTTAGAGAAAGCCTTTTATCTTCTCTTTTAGGAATACAAACCGCCAGCATCCCGTAAACTTCATAACATTCTTGGAGTAGAAACAGGAGGACCTGGCGGGCGCCGTGCTGGGGAGTCGGGTCACACAGTAGCTGACTACTTGAAGTTCAAAGACCTCATTTTAAGGATGCTTGATTATGACCCCAAAGGTCGAATCCAACCTTACTATGCCCTACAGCACAGTTTTTTCAAGAAAACAGCGGATGAAGGTACAAATACAAGTAATAGTGTATCCACCAGTCCTGCAATGGAGCAGTCCCAGTCTTCAGGCACCACCTCCAGCACGTCATCAAGCTCAGGTCTGTTCTTACGATGTTAGGTTGGGCTTGGGAACCATTAATACTTTTTTTTTTTTTTTTTTACAAAATGGGTAAAGTGTTTATTAAACTTACTAATGGAGTGGGGAGGAATTACTTAAATCTGTTTTTTGTTGTTAATAATATATTGATCCCTCCCCCCCATATTACTAGTATTTAATTATGGACATAATAAATTTTTTAGTTGGAAACAAAAATATTTAGTAACCAACATTTAAAATTGTCTGCTTGCTTGAGTTTTCCCCTATCTTAACCAAACTTGCTTTTGTTTAGTTCAGTGGTTGATGTGAGAGAATCTAGTTTGAATCAGAGAATCCAAAGACTGATGTCTTTTCAAGTTAACATTATAGCTTTTCTAAATAGTGGCATACTTTCAGCTTTTAATGGTACGGTTTTAGAATATAAACTTGAACAGAATTAGCCTTGAACTCATAATTGCATTGCGTGTGACATTTAAGGCGGCTCATCGGGCACAAGCAACAGTGGGAGAGCCAGGTCAGACCCGACGCACCAGCACCGGCACAGTGGCGGGCACTTCACGGCTGCTGTCCAGGCCATGGACTGTGAGACACACAGTCCCCAGGTGAGCTCACACATAGTTGTTTGCTTGTGTCACCTGTTCTGCCTAGGTTTAGCAATATTGGATGCCAGGTACGATTAGGATGATTCTGTCATTTATTTACTCTGAAGTAAACAAAGCTAGGAAGTAAACTTTCTAACTAGAGAAATTCATTCTTAAAAATTTCTCCCTCATTTAGAAATGGCTAGCACTCATTGGGTACACAGTAGTTTTTTTGAGCATTTTTTCCCCTGTGTTTATCTCTTTGACTAAAGTGACATTGTGAGCTTTGTGGTGTTTGGTCCCCGTTTTACAGTGGGAGCTCAGTCTTAATGGCTCAAGTAACTTTCCTAGGCCATGGTTATACTTCTTTCTATGACCTTTTTTATAATATCAAAGTCCTGGATTTGGAATCTCTTTTCTGTTTTGTTTTCATCTTTTTTTTTTATTTGTTTGTTTTAAAACTGTTACAGAGGAAGATCTAATAAAATATTTTTTAAAAATCAAATTGATAACAGTGCCTGTGGCTCAGTGGGTGGGGCACCAGCTTCATATACTGAGGGTAGCCGGTTCAAACCCAGCCCCGGCCAAACTGCAACAAAAAATAGCTGGGCATTGTGGTGGGTGCCTGTAGTCTCAGCTTCGGGAGGCTGAGTCAAGAGAATTGCCTAAGCCAAAGAGCTGAAAGTAGCTGTGAGCTGTTACGTCATGGTACTCTACCGCAGGTAACAAAATGAAACTCTTGTCTCAAAAAAAAAAAACAAGAAAGAAAGAAAAATAATAAAAGAGAAATGAAGTTCTTAAAAATCAAAGTGAAACAGGTGGTTGGGGTAAAAATACTTAAGCACCCTTGAAAAATAGTAATTTTGTTCATATTGAGTACTGCATTGTGGTGTTTTATGGTAAGAGGCCAGTGTATTATTTAATAGATGAAATAAAACTGATACTAATTAATACCACTTCCTGTTCTTATGACCAGGGCAGCCAAATGCTGCTGGAGAAAAGTCACAAATGTAG
>NW_003852575.1:1985941-1988668 GCF_000181295.1 Otolemur garnettii | reverse complement strand
AAAAAAAAAAAAGGTACTCAAACAAATGTAGCCATGTCATCATAACTATTTATTAATATTCATCTGCCTCCTGGCTTCATTGCCAGCGTCAGTGTGATCTTTATTCTGAGGTCTGTGGTCATGCTAATGTTTGTCGTCTTCATTCCTCAGCCACATTTGACAACATGACAGTCTCTGAAACACTTTCTGGTTTCATTGGCAGGATGAAATGAAACCAGGGCTCCCCATACCCACCCCTTCACTTCTCTGACCAGTTCCTTTACTGTCTTTTTGGGGGAATTCTCCTCTTCTGCCCACCATGAAACCTAGGTGTTACTTGAGGCCTTATATGTCCTGCCCCTTCTCCCCTGTGCACTTCCAGGATGATCTTACCTACTTCTTCTAGTGCTTGCCGTCACCATCTTCATGTCTGTCACTCCTGAACCTTGATTTCTGACATAAGACTTTACTCTCGGCTTGGTGCCTATAGCTCCGTTAGTAGGGCATTGGCCACACGCACAGAGGCTGGCAGGTGCAAGCCCAGCCTGGGCCTGCTAAACAGCAGTGACAGCTGCAACCAAATATAGCTGGGCATTGTGGTGGGTACTTGTAGTCCCAGCTACTTGGAGGCTTGAGGCAAGAGAATTGCTTCAGCCCAAGAACCTGAGGTTGCTGTGACCTGTGATGCCATGGGACTCTACAGAGGACAACAAAGTAAGACTTATGTTTAAAAAAATTAAAGAAAGACTTCATTTTTAAGCCCTTTATTTTGAATTATTTATTGTATCACTTTGGAATCTCAACAGTATGACACTGCAGATGTGTCATATAAACTGATCATCACCTCTTCCACCGTTACCTATTCTTTATGAAAAAGTGGCCCTATATCCCCTTGTCGTAAACCTGAGGGTGCTCCTCCCTCCATTCCCCACACTGAGTGAAACAATAGATCATGTTTCAGCATCCTAAATAAGTTTTTATTCTTTCCCTTTCACTTGACCCTGTTGCTGTGACCACCTCTGGCCTGTCTTGCTAGAAAGTCTTCTGACTAGTCTTCCAGTGTCTGGTTTTATTCACCCATCAGCACCTTTTCATCTCTGCAGCCCTATGAACTTTCACTAAAGCAGTCTTTAGTGAAATGATCTTTCTATTACCCTATAGTGAACCAGCTTGTGGCAGGTCCTTGTTCCTAAAATAAAATTTAGACTTCTTATCAAGGTGTCGGGGATTTCCATGAGCTGCCCCCCTTCCCCCAGCCATTATTTCTCCTCAGTACTCATTCTGGTCATATTGCTGTCTTTCACTATTGGGAATAGATCATGTTCTCTCACTTTTCTCACATTTACTGTGCTCTCAGCCTGGAACAGTCCCACCCTCTTTTGCTTTAGGTCTTAACTTAAATATTACTATTCCCAGAAGCTTTCCCTAATTCTTCAAACTATATTTCCTTCCTTCCTTCCAAATATATTAATACTGCAAGCACATTAAGAGCTAACATAAGACAAATGTGTACCTATCACTTGTATTCGACAGGAGTCAATATTTTGTTTCAAATCCTTTTTATATATTTAATTTTTGAATAGTTGCTAAGTCAAAGGTAAATATAAAAAGATTCAGTGAAAAATTTTCTTTCCGTATCTAAACCAATATTCTTAGTTTTTTGTGTACTTTTTGAGACATTTGTATTTTGAGATTTGTATAAGCAAATGAAAATAATTCTTTACCCAACCTTTGTACAGAGGTAGAAGCATAACAGACATACTGCTCACATTTCGACTTTTCTATATGGCTGGTGTATACAGTATTGTGGAACCTTTCCTATATTGGTACATGGAGACCTTATTTTGCGTGTCTGTGTAATGTCTATTGTTTACATAGTCCACAAGTCATCTTACCAGTCCCCTGTTAGTGGACTCTTAGTTCATTCTCAGTCTTCCTTACTGTTAGAAATGGTGGTGTAGTAAATAATCTGGTACAGTAGTAGTCTCTCCTTATCTGTCCATGGTTTCACTCTCCACAGTTTCAGTTATCCACCTTTAATTTCAGTCCAGAAATATTAAGTGGAAAATTTCAGAAATAAACAATTCACAGGTTTTTAAATTTGTGCTGTTAGGAATAGGATGATGAGGCCCTATACATGTACTGTCCTGCCCAGGTGTTCATGCTGTGTGTATGCTTAGTGGCTGTTAGGTTATCAGACTGACAAAACAGTATAGAGAGAGTCTGGTACTATCCACAGTTTGTAGCACCTACTGGGTGGGGTCTTGGAATGTATCCCTGCAGAATCGGGGGACTGTGGTACATGTGTCATTCATGTGCATGCAGCTTAGCTGTGGTGTAAGTTCCTGGGAGTGAAATTGCTGTGTCCAAGAGTAAGAAGTGTAGTTTGTAATTTTGATGACTGTTGCCAAATTTCCTTCATGTAGTTTTGTAATCCAATAGCTCAAGCATTTCCTTTTTAAAAACCTTTAGTATTTTCTGAAAACTCATTCCAATTTTCTACTGGATTGTTTTCAACAGTATCTGTAAAAGTCAGGTTCTTAGACCACCTTTACAGAATAAATACTTAATTTGTATTTAATTAACTACTGGCCACTAGTGGTAGAAACTGAGTCTTTGCCAACCTAAAGCTTATGTGACACAACTAAATGAAACAAATATGAATAAAAATCACAAGCAGCATTAGCTATTAAAAAGAAGATAAGATAATGGGATAAAAAGTGACTGTTGGGTTCGGCACCTGTGGCT
>NW_003852575.1:1973739-1985696 GCF_000181295.1 Otolemur garnettii | reverse complement strand
AAAAAAAAAAAGTGACTGTCAGATGGGATGTATTAATTTAACTGACTGCTAAAATATGCTGGTTTAACGTGTATGAAGTTTCTTTTTTATATAACAATCCAAGGTGTTGAGACTAGTGGCTTGGCTCTCCTTCGTGTTAGGTCTCCTACCATCTTGTGGCTGTACTGTCCCCTAGGGCCCAATGGTTCACTGTGTACAGCAGGCATGGGACTTGGAGGGGTCATTGGCCGGGCCAGCAGTAGTGTGCAAACTTTGGTTCACATTGCATTGACAACGTAATCATGCAGCCATATCTAAGATTAAGGAAAGCTGAGAAGTGCAGTCCAGATGTGCTCAGAAACAAACAGAATATACAGTAGAACATCTGTAAGGTGAGCACCGAAGGGACTGTAACAGACTGGTCAACGTAGAGGTAGTTAGCATGAGGAACTGGGCCTACTGTTCTGATGTGCACATGTGGTGCCAGTCTAGTCTGAAAATGATGTCACCTTGAGGTGGTCAGCTATGTGGAGGTCCTACTGTATATTTTTTTGTGCATAACCAGTAGACTGTGCCATAGGGGGCAGCATTAGCCAGAATGTCAGGGAAGACTCTGGAACTGAAGGGAAGAGAAAGAAGAATCCAAGCAGAAATCAGAAATAACAGCTCTAGGTGGAAGGGAACAGTGAGCGGATGCCCTGAAGCATTTGAAAGATTTTGGCCAGATTGAGGAAAAGGAAGCAGATCCCCTGTGTGGTAGAGCCCAGGTGGCAGGAGGAAGGGTGGCTAGAGAAAGATTGGATAAGTGGATAGTGGCCGGGTTATGCAGACCCTTGCATGAATTTAGGATTGTTTTGTTTTTCTAAGGGCAGTTGACAAGTCATAAAAGGATTTTAAATAGGAAAGCAATTAGATTTGTGGGGGTTTTTGTGTGTGTTTTTTTGAGACAGTCTCACTATGTTGCCCTCCACGAGTACCATGGCATCACAGCTCACAGCAACCTCAAACTCTTGGGCTTAAGCAGTTCTCTTGCCTCAGCCTCCCAAGTAGCTGGAATTACAGGTGCCTGCCACAATGCCTGGCTGGTTTTTTGTTGTTGTTGTAGTTGTCATTGTTGTTTTGCAGGCCCTGGTTGGGATTGAACCTGCCAGCCTGGTTCAGTGGCCTGTAGTGGCCAGCGCCCTAACCACTGAGCTACGGGCACCAAGCCGAGGATTGTTCATGCTGTTTTGTTGGAAAAGGGCAAGGATAGAAGCAGAGAGTTCTTTTAGGAGGCAGTTGTGTTAGTCTAGGCCAGAGATGGCTAGTGGCCTGGGTAAGTGACTGTGCTGGGAGGCAGAGAGGTTGCCATGGTTGGGATCTATTTAAAGTGCTCTAGAGAATTGTTGAGTGACTGGGTGGATAGTAGTCCTTTAATTGAAAAGAGAAAGATGGAGAGAGGAAGACTTCAGGGGGAAAGTAAAGAATTACTTTTGGACCTGCCAAAAAGCCTTACTAAATAAATAGTAAGGTCAACTGACCCTATCCAGAAAAAATTTGCTACCCCATGACGTAACAGTGCTCCCAAGGATAGAAAGTGGCTAGTCAACTATATGAGCCTATTCATGGGTATGACTTTCTAAAAATTGCAGCTTTCATGAGCATATTTGGAACATATTTAGAGTTTTGTACAACTATCTAACATGTTAAAAGCTTCAAAAACCCTGTCTCCGTGATTAGTATAAATACCAGTGTCCTAGCTTTTGATTGAAAATTAAAACCTGGAAACAGGGCTCTGAATAACCCTTTAAAATCTGTTCTTACAGGTGCGTCAGCAGTTTCCTGCTCCTCTTGGGTGGTCAGGCACTGAAGCTCCTACACAAGTCACTGTTGAAACTCATCCTGTTCAAGAAACAACCTTTCATGTAGCCCCTCAACAGAATGCATTGCATCATCACCATGGAAACAGTTCCCATCATCATCACCACCACCACCACCATCACCACCACCATGGACAACAAGCCTTGGGTAACCGGACCAGGCCAAGGGTCTACAATTCTCCAACAAATAGCTCCTCTACCCAGGATTCTATGGAGGTTGGCCACAGTCACCACTCCATGACATCCCTGTCTTCCTCAACGACTTCTTCCTCGACATCTTCCTCCTCTACTGGTAATCAAGGCAATCAGGCCTACCAGAATCGCCCAGTGGCTGCTAATACCTTGGACTTTGGACAGAATGGAGCTATGGACGTTAATTTGACCGTCTACTCCAATCCACGCCAAGAGACTGGCATAGCTGGACATCCAACATACCAATTTTCTGCTAATACAGGTCCTGCACATTACATGACTGAAGGACATCTGACAATGAGGCAAGGGGCTGACCGAGAAGAGTCCCCCATGACAGGAGTTTGTGTGCAACAGAGTCCTGTAGCTAGCTCGTGACTACATTGAAACTTGAGTTTGTTTCTTGTGTGTTTTTATAGAAGTGGTGTTTTTTTCCAAAAACAAAGTGCAAAGCTGCTTGAATCAGAAGGAGATTAACACACTGAACCGCTACAAGAGGGCAAAGCTGAATTTTTTTTTTTTTAACTTGAAAAGATTGCAAAGGGACAATGAAGTGTTTAAAAGAGCCATGTCCAAACCCATCTTCACGGATAGCTCAGAGGTATCCTCTTTTTTGCCTCCCCCATTTTAACTTGCCACATCCCAGTCATAGTGGGTTTTTTTGTCTTTCTCTTCAACAAAAGTTAGTGTTCAGATGTTGGTCTCAGTCATTTGCCAACTAATTTTAAAATAAAAGGCACTGCACATAATTTGCATAAAAGGGCCCCATGAGGGTGTTTTTTTCTTTCTTTTTATTTTTTTCCCCCTTTTTGGGAGGTTTTGTTTTGTTTTGGGTGGGGGGTGGGAAGTTTGGGTTTTTTAGTCCTCCAAACACACTTGGGCACGGAAATGCAGTACTGTAAGGAAGAGGGACCTCCAGCTTACACAAACATCATCTTCAGCTGTATGAAAGGGACGGTTGTATTGAAGTTTGTAAGGCACATTAAGCATGCTAAGTGGCGGGGATCAGAACTCTCCTATCTGAACCTACTGAGGAGCAAAGCAGCAATCACACGGGATCCTGTGGGTCTCCTGTCGTAGAGGCCACAGTAAGATAGGAATGGAACGTGACTGGTCTCCTAACCAAGGTGCACTGAGACGCAATCAACGGGTCAGTTGTGGCCAGTCCTGGGGAGGTCTGAGTGGTGGTCTTTGGGATAACCTTTGGCCTTATGGATTTGGACTCGAAATTAGAAGAGCCTACCATTTCAGATGCAATCACTTTTGGACATGCTTTCGCAGACAGTCCTTAATGCTGAAAACACAGAGAATGGGTAATTCAAGAGGCCTTTCTTTTAAAATAGACTTTTGTGACCCACAAATTGTAAGGTATTGCAAGGTCACTTTGCGTGTGTCATAAAGTTGACTTCCTTATTGGTTGAAGGTCACAGAAGTAGTGGTTTGCTTTGATGGAAATAGCTACAGCTGTGTCCCTTCCTGCTTTTTATTTTTTCTTTTGCTTTTTCTCGGCACGTGGTATCTCCACCATTTCTTCTGCACAAAGATGTCTTCTGTTCATCCTGAACATTTTTAAAAAATGCAGAATTTTATGTGACTGCTTTTTTGCCTCACAATTATGCTGTGAATTTTACAAAAATTTATTTTCTTTTTTGATAATTTATTGTACCAAAGCTGTTTTTATAGCACATAGATGTCTGTAACCAATAATGTAGCAGTTCTGCACTTTGACACAAGGTGTAACTAGACCATTTTTAAATGTCAGTTGAAAATTATGGCTGTACTATTGCTTAAACAAAACTGGAACTGTTGTTGAATCCATAGCCAATACATTTACAGCAATCTGTGTACTGAACATAATAGATTGACATCTAATTCAAGATTACAACATCTGTTACATTCTAAATGTGTTCAGGCTTCTGAAGGTAAAGGGACACTGGATCCAGAAGCTATGGAACCAGCAGTTGATTCTTGTATTCCTGATTAACCTACTTGTAAACTTGAAAGCAAGACCTCGATTGCACCAACAGGTCCAGAATGTGAGCGGGAGTAAAGCAGAACTCTCACACGTGACCTGAGTGAGCAGGCTGGTATTTAACAGGTGCCTCGTTTGAGATTATGCTGCCTTAATGTAACACAGTCTGGCAGTTGCTAAATTTGTGTTCCCATTTTAAATTGACCAATTTTAGGGTGTTAGACTTTTGAGCGGTTGAATTGGGAGAATGAAGATAAGTGATTTACCTGTCCAGGATCAAAAGAAGCCTAGAAAAGAAGCAGTAATCTACCTCTGCCGATAACCCTGTTCAAAACAACTCAGCAGAACACCACATTACTTTTTATTGGTCAATTCCATTTGGCTGACTAGGTCAATTTTTTTCTGAACAAAAGCAGGTTTTTATATGTAAACAGTGACAAAAGAAAGGCTTAAAACTATGTAAATGTGAATGGAAACTTGGAAATATCCGTTTTTATAAATCACAAAATTTTTTTGCTGTTAATCAGGAAATCCATATTTATTTTGTAATTAAATGTCAAGCCTGTGGATGATTTTTTTGAACTTGGTAGTTCATAAAGGTTTACAGTGAATAAAAGGATATCATCTTGAGTATAGCAATATCAAAGGAATTCAGTAGTTACTGCTGTTTAGGAATATAAGCTTAAGATATTATATGGGTCAGGTGATTTTTTTTTCTGTGCTGGTTGCCACATCTTAGCAAGCACCAAAAAACTAAAGCAGTTTTTAAACCAATATTTACATAAAGAAAATCATAAAATCCAATGCTTCTGCATACTGTGTTATGTTACAGTCCAGTTTTGTGTGCTTTACTACACAGTTTGGTTACAGGACTTCTGTGCATTGTAAACATAAACAGCATGGAAAAGGTTAAATACCTGTGTTCAGATTGTAAGATCTAGTCCGGACTTGCTGTGTATATTGTAACGTTAAATGAAAAAAGAACCCCCCTTTGTATTATAGTCATGCGGTCTTATGTATGATAAACAGTTGAATAATTTGTCCTCAGACTCTTTACTATGCTTTTTAAAAATTAATTTAAGAAAAATGTAAACATAGTAAAAAATCTTCCTATGCAAATTAACCTGGTCCAGGTCTGGTAGGTATACTGAGTATAATAAGTTTAGTTAAATATGTAAAGAGGAAAATATTTGAGTTACATCAACATAGGCTTCAAAAATCTCTGAAAGTAAAAATTGGAGGTTTAACAGATTGTTTTGATTTTTCAAATTGATTCTTTATATCAGTAATTCCTATATTCACAGTTTTCTCTCTGACTCAAAGTTTGTAGAGTGTGGAAGGAATGCGAGGGCATGACAGTTTTCTTTAATTGGCTTTGACTTGCTGAGATGCAGGAGGTGATGACACAGACACCATTGTCCCTCCACTCCAGACTCTTCAAGTGGGGATCTGTTGGAGGCTTTCTGGACAACTTCTAGAACTCCTGCCACGGTGAATCACTTCCTAACCTAGAGTCTTCTCTTTTTACCAATTTACCTGCAAAAAGTATATGTTAAGGTGGCTTTCAGAGGTAAGGAACTTACTGAAAAATTAAAGTATGATTCTATAAAATTCAGGTTGGCTACATAGAGATGAACTTAACCACAGGTAAAAAAGGAAAACTTCCTTCTGTTTTTTTCTTAGGATGTGTAATTTTACTTAGGTAAAAAGCACATTTTGTGATACCAGACTCAAAAAAACTGAGGTTTGTTTTTATTTAATGAATATTAGAACTACACGTAAAAAATGATTAAGCCTGCAGTAATTATAAGTCCCACGAAGTGATACATTGAGTTTGTCCTGAACTGTTACCTAGATCCAGCTTTTGTGTTGTTAAAGTTAGTGTCATGTTCTTACAGAGGGGCATACATAAAATACACATAGAAACAAGGTAGCAAACACTCAATTCTAAGTTGATCTCTCGACTTATTTTGGCTTGCTTTTATTTTATTAGATCTGATAGTGTAATTTTTATATCCATTTTTGTAGTGGTAGACCATCTGTAATAGACCAGATGGTTCATTTCAAATACATGTCTTGGCCTTAGTGCCATATAGGTAGAAAGTTTTGGTTATTTATTTATTTTACATAACTTTGGTATACTGAGACTATAATCAGATTTCTGAAAATCTGTGTGGGACATCTGCTGACTGGTCTTTGGAAAGTCTTTGGAAAGTGTCAGGAAGAGTTCTGATTTTCTTACCCTGGTTCTTACCTGGACTTGTTCCCTAGGATGAAAACATGCATCAAGTAATTTTTACTACAAAGAGCAATAGAAGAAACCCTAAGAAGATAGCTTATTTTATTCTCTCTTTTTGATGTCTAATGACACTGTCACGTGGATCCACTAAGAAGGATCCTGCAGGTGCCAAGGGGGGCTTGGACCATGGACTACAGATCCCTGTGTTTAAAGCACTAGGTATTTGTTTGTGGGAGATTTGTTTAATGAGGGGGGTGTGTGTGGTCTTTTTCTTGGGTATTACCCACATCGAGGTTCCTAGATTTTAGCAACTCTCAGTGAGAAGTGATAGGGAACCAGGATGTTTTTGTGTCAGATGTTTTTTGTTTCTTTGAGACAGAGTCTCACTATGTCGCCCTTGGTAGAGTGCAGTGGCGTCACAGCTCACAGCAATCCCATACTCTTGGGCTTAAGCTATTCTCTTCCCTCAGCCTCCAGAGTAGCTGGGAATACAGGAGCCTGCCACAACGCCTGGCTGTTTTCTTGTTGAAGTTGTCGTTGTTTAGCAGCTCCAGGCCAGGCTTGAACCTGGCGCCATAACCACTGTACTACAGGTGCCAAGCCTGCATCAGAACTTTTAAAAAATAACATTACCTTAACTCTGAGAGCATAAGGTATCTGTGACTCTTCTGCTTGGTTTTTAATTTCTTACCTTTAGTCTTTAGGGGCACAAAGATTACTTCAACTGAACACTGATTTAAACACACAGTAACTAGAATCACTCATTTCTTTTCAGTAGGCAGCTTCCCCTGAAAACCTTTTTTTCATTATTTCCAACATTTAGAGTTTATCCCTTTATAAATAAGAGGATAGGGAATTAATGTGGGTAAATTTCAGTCTTGGTTCCACATGGATTACTTGCCATCACCAGCAAAACCTGGGATGCTAGTTGAGGGCAGTGAGGGGAGGACAAGCCTGCAACTCGCTGCTCCTTGCTTCTACCAGGGCGTGCTGTCAGTCTCCACTGGGTCCTGAGGGTGCAGAGTACTGAGAGTATCTGTCAGGTTTGTAATAAGATGCGTGAAGTTTGAGCTGGGGAAAATGATGATAGAAGTTGAGAACTCCGCTCATATTGGAGACGGATGATGCTGTCAGTGCGCCTGAGCAACCAGCTGGGGTTCCCGTAGCTAGAGAAATAATGTGGGTTCTGCAAGTTGCCACCTGTAGAAAGGCCACATCCATGCTATTCCTGAAGTTTTGTGTTTGGATGACCAGTTTACTTGATTATCTTAACAAATTTCTAAAATTGCCATCTTTTTTTGGTTTTTATTTTATTGTAAATTTTTGTTCCCAGTATCTACTCATGCATCACTGGAATTTCCCCTAAATTCTTAGACTTAAATTGTAATAAAAGGGAAGAGTCAGCGTCAAAGAATAAAGTGAAGGCAGGCAAAGGTGAGCTTCAAAGCCAAAAGGGAGCTGCTGAGGTCAGCAGAAAGTGTGGGACGGTTAAGGAAGAGCCTGAGGGGAGTCCTAGGGCGTCATCTTCACTCACTGTTGTAGATAAAGACCTCATCAAAAAGCAATTGGGGGCAGGGGGGTGAGATGGGTTTGTTGACTCTAAAGGGAAAGGAGATTCTTGTGGGGATGTGAAATGATGTAATGTTTTGAAGAGTTGAAGTGTAATACAGTGAAGGAGTTGAAAGAGAAGTCTGTTGTGTATGTCACAGATAAGCCTTAGTCAGTGAGACGACCTCTGGGGCGTTTACCAGGCACCACTGCAGCGCATGGGCCAGCTACTCCTGAAGCAAGTTGGAGTGATTGTATCAGATTGTTAGGTCAGTACTCACCAATTTAAAAGGAGTTTTCAACCCTGCTGCCCCTGGCACTGCTGGGTAGAACTCAGATGCCCCATCACGCTCCCAGAGTGTTTGATTCAGAGTCAGGACGAGGCCTGCATGTCTTTTTTTAGAAGCAATTCTGAATCTGCAGGCAGGTAAGGAGAGTTGAGGCCTGCGACTGATCTGATGGGTCTGCCTTCAAGAACGTCTCAGATGGAGTTTTATAATTAACACATACAGTGATGAATAATAAAAATCTACAACTTAGATTGCCTTACAAAATGTTACAAACAGGCCTCCAAGAAAGGTGGAAATTGCCAGATGTAAGTATATAAATGTCCAGTTTGTAATCTGTAACAGTGGGCTGAGATTGACCCCAGTAGCAGTTCCATGTGGTCTCATGTGAGATGGGGAGGGGTCCCTAGGGCATCAACCTCTTGTTCTGTGGAGACTCAGCAGTTGCACTCCGTGATTCCCAGATGGATTATGATCCAGGCTGACCCACTTGTGGGCTCTGTGACCCTGGGTAAAACCACTGTACCTCCTGGAACTGCACCAATGTTGCTGTAGAAGGAGATTTTGTCTGTGGTGCCCACTTTGGGATGCTGTGCAGACTTCAGTGAGAACTTACACCAAAATCTTAGCATGGTTCCTCAGGAAATACCCAATAAATAAATCTGTCTAACTAGTGCTTGAGTCCACAGCCTGAATAAATTTTCCTTTCTCTTTGTATGACAAACACGATGTGGGGAAATTAGGTGAGTAATGTTTTCTATGAATGATTAAGCAGGATTATTTTATTTGGGGGTCTGTGACTGGATGTTAACCTTACTTGACTCTGCGTATCTCAGAACATAAAGGTCTCTGTCATTTTGTAGTTGACCTCATTTTGATAGGGTATATATCCATGTCTTACAAGGATGGTTTTTCAGTTAAATTTTATTATCCAGCTTCAAGGAGACTAGAGAAATAACTGCCAAGCATCCATATTTTTCACAAATTTTGTCATTATACCCTAGTGACCAGGGACCCTTCCCCACCCCTTGCCCTCACTCTCCACTCCAAGGCATCACTGTTAACATTTTAGCCTTCAGACATTTGACTTAGATTAAGGGGGAAAAAAGGATGACAAATACAGGGTGGACATAAAGTTCGTGTGCAGTTTAAACAGTAAACTAAATGGTACACAAACGCTATGGCTACAGTCTCTCACTCTGTCTCCCTGGGTCGAGTGCCCTGCCATCATCATAGTTCACAGCAACCTCAAACTCTTGGGCTAGGGTGGCGCCTGTGGCTCAGGGAGTAGGGCGCCAGCCCTGTATACCGAGGGTGGTGGGTTCAAACCCTGCCCCGGCCAAACTGTAACCAAAAAATAGACAGGCATTGTAGTGGGTGCCACAGACCCCCAGACCCTCAGCCTACTCGGGAGGCTGGAGCAAGAGAATTGCCTAAGCCCAAGAGCTGGAGGTTGCTGTGAGCTGTGACACAACGGCACTCTACTGAGGGTGACAAAGTGAGACTGTCTCTAAAACAACAACAACAACAAAAACCTCTTGGGTTTTGTGCCTCCCAAGTAGCTGGCACTATAGGAACCCGCCGCAACACCCAGCTAATTTTTCTATTTTCAGTAGAGATGGGGGCGGGGTTGTCTATATATGGCTCGGATTGGTCTCTGAACTCCTGAGCTCAAGGGATCCACCTGCCTCGGCCTCCCAGAGTGCCAGGATTACAGGCATGAGTCCCCTCATCCTGGCCAGGATGACAAATACAGTCAGAATGAGTTCTTAAATTTATAAAGGAAAAGTAGTATTATCGGGGACGCTTCTGGAACGTACTAGGTTACAACCCCATTTGGAAAAACAGAAGGCCGGGCGCAGTGGCTCATTCTTGTAATCCTACCACTTTGAGAGGCTGAGGCTGGTGGATTGCCTGAGCTCATGGGTTCAAGACCAGTCTGAGTAAGAGTGAGAATGCCGTCTCTACAAATAGCTGGGCATCGTGGCTGGTATCTTTAGTTCAAGGTACTCTGGAGGTTGAGGCAAGAGAATCGCTTGAGCCCAAGAGTTTGAGGTTGCTGTGAGCTATGACACCAAGGCATTCTACCCAGGGTGACAAACTGAGACTCTGTCTCAAAAAAATAAAATGGATTTTTAAAACCTTTTTTTTTTTTTTTTTTTTGCAGTTTTTGGCTGGGGCTGGATTTGAACCCACCACCTTTGGCATATGGGGCCAGCACCTTACTCCTTTGAGCCACAGGCGCCCGCCCAAAAATAAAATGGATTTTCATTTAGGCTCTTCTCGTCTGAGAGAGTGCCCCAGGGCCATGCATGCCTCTGGATTAAAAGAATTGGGGAGGCTCTCCATAACTCTGAGCTAAGGTGGAAACGGTTGTGAATGGAAGGAAAGATAAGAGAGATTCATGATGTTGTAGTGCCATCAGGAAAGCCTTACTTATTTGTCTCCCTGAAACATCCACTTGCTCTTTTGCTGTTGTTGTAACTCATCATTTCCTGGCTGGCAGCAGAACTCCCTGCACATCCAGGGTCATGGTCCCTTTGGGAATGGGAGCCCTGGAAGAGTGGGGATGGCTCCCTGTCCATTGCAGTGAATCAGATGTCAGTGAATCACAGCCCACCCTCCTATTTTGTATAGTGTGATTTTTACATTTTAAGTGGCTGGAAAATATCAAATATTTTATGACATTGAAAATAACATGAATTTTAGATTTCATCTCCATAAATGAAGTCTTACTGCACACAGCCACATTCATTTGCGTGTCTGTGACCACTGCAAGGCTACACTGCAATGGTGGAGTGGTTGCTGCAAAGACCACATGTGACTTTCTCATCATTGTGCTCTGCTCTTGGTGTGTAATAAATGGCAGTGACACAGTTACAATTCACAGCATTTCTAGTGCCACATGTTACCATGCTGCAACCTTTTAATTTTTATTACCAGTATGTATACCCATCATTTCAAAACGAAAAGAAGGAGAAAGTGGACTTAAAATATCACTGTGTTTTTAAGGTACAATGGTACCTTTTATTGTTGGATTATTTTGTTACTGAATTAGGTGGCAAAGTGCAATGAGATGTTTGCTGTCTTATTTAAAAGGTCACAATATATATGACATTACCCATGTAAACATGCATCAAAATATTTCTAATTCACAAAAAACCAATGGTTAGAAAAATCAAAAGATTTAAAATTGAATATCTCATCACAGAATGAGGCTGCAATCAAAGTAAGTTTCTGGGCTTGGTGCCTGTGGCTCAAGTGGCTAAGGCACCAGCCACATACACCTGAGCTGGCGGGTTCGAATCTAGCCCAGGCCCACCAAACAACAATGACGGCTGCAACCAAAAAATAGCCAGGCATTGTGACAGGTGCCTGTAGTCCCAGCTATTTGGGAGGCAGAGGCATGAGACTCGCTTGAGCCCTGGAGTTGGAGGTTGCTATGAGCTGTGATGCCACTGCACCCTACCCAGGGCGACAGCTTGAGGCTCTGTCTCAAAAAAAAAAGGTAATTTTCTGATTGGCTTGTTTGTTGGCCAGTAAGGAAAACCACTTGTGGTAAGTTGATTGCAGTGGCAAAAGAAACATGTCTAGAGAAAGTAAACTAGTTTGGAACACTGAGCCCGTGAATAATAATAGCTGCTCAAACAGTTGACATTAGGAGCAACATCAGTAGTCAATCAAAAAACAAAGCAGGCTCGGTGCCTGTGGCTCAAGCGGCTAAGGCGCCAGCCACATATACCTAAGGTGGCAGATTCGAATCCCCAGCCCGGGCCCGCCAAACAACAATGATGACTGCAACCAAAAAAATGGCCAGGCGTTGTGGCGGGCGCCTGTGGTCCCAGCTACTTGGGAGGCTGAGGCAGGAGACTCGCTTGAGCCCA
>NW_003852575.1:1971256-1973009 GCF_000181295.1 Otolemur garnettii | reverse complement strand
CTGTGGTGTTACAGCTCACAGCAACCTCAAACTCTTGGGCTTAAGCGATTCTCTTGCCTCAGCCTCCCAAGTAGCTGGGACTACAGGCACCTGCCACAATACCCAGCTATTTTTTTGTTGTTGTACTTGTCATTGTTTAGCAGGCCCAGGCTGGGTTCAAATGCCAGCCCTGGTGTAAGTGGCTGGTGCCCTACCCATGGAACTACAGGCACAGAGCCAATTTTAATGTTTTTTTGACATGGGGTCTCCCTCTGTTCCCCAGGCTAGAATGCAGTGGTGTCATCATAGTTCACTGAAACCCCAAACTCTTGGGCTCAAGTGATCCTTCTGCCTCACCCTCCCAAGTAGCTGGATTATAGGCACACTGATTAAGATTTTTTGGAGAGACAGGGTCTTTCTGTATTGCTCAGGCTGATCTCAAACCCTGGACTAAAGCAATCTTCCTGCCTTGGCTTCCCAACATACTAGGATTACAGGTGTGAGCAACCACACCTAGCCTTTATTTTAATTTTTGAGTTCAGAACCAATATTGATATTTTTCTGAATGAGAACTACCCTCAACCAATATTATTAAACATCGACTAGCTTTGAAAACTTGTTTTTGCTGCAGACTTGATAGTGTTTCTTAATTCAGTCTAAAGTCAGAAACTCTTAGTGTAGTAAGTTGGTAAGAACTAATTCTTGAATCACAATCTCACCTTTGGTAGACTGCTTCTTCCCCCTGCCGTGTTGTTAAAAACAAGCAGCGAGAGCTTTCCCACACACATTTTGCAGCAGATACATGATGTGGGTTCAAACTACAGTTTAGCAGTGTTTTAAGGAATGCAATGCAAACCCAAAAGAAGTTTCCAAGTTTCAAAATTCTTTTTTTCTGCAGTTGGGATTAGTCTGTTAAAAGGGAACAATCAAAAGAAAAAAAAATTTTTTCTTGGCTGGGGCTGGGTTTGAACCTGCCACGTCTGGCATATGGGACTGGTGCCCTACCCTTTCAAGTCACAGGCACTGCCCTCAAAAGAAAAATTTAATGGAATCTTATAGAAATCTATAATTATGAGGGTGGATGTGGTGGCTCACGCCTATAATCCTAGCATTTTGGGAGGCTGAGGCAGGAATTCCAGACCAGCCTGAGCAAGAGAGCAAGGCCCTGTCTCTAAGAATAGCCGTTGTGACAGGCACCTGTAGGCCCAGCTACTCAGGAGGCTGAGGCAAGAGGATCACTTGACCCAAGAGTTTGAGGTTGCTGTGAGCTTATGACATCACAGCACTCTACCAAGGGCAACAAAGTGAGACTCTGTCTCAAAAAATATATACATATAGGGTAGCACCTGTAACTCAGTGCGCAGGGTGCCGGCCACATAAATTGAGGCTGGTGGGTTCAAACCTGACCCAGGTCTGCTGAAACAACAATGACAACTGCAACAACAAAAATTAGTTGGGCCTTGTGGTGGGCACCTGTAGTCCCAGCTACTTGTGAGGCTGAAGCAAGAGAATTGCTTAAGTCCAAGAGTTTGCTGTGAGCTGTGATGCCAGAGCACCCTACCCAGGGTGATAGCTTGAGATTCTGTCTAAAAAAAAAAAATTATATATAATTTTATAATAAAATTATGTATATAATTATATAATAAAATTATGTATATAATTATATATATATACACACATACATACATATAAATAAAAATAATCTATAAATGCATTTGAAGTAAAAAATATGCAGGGCGGTGCCAATGGTTCAAAGGAGTAGGGTGCCGGCCCC
>NW_003852575.1:1962826-1970619 GCF_000181295.1 Otolemur garnettii | reverse complement strand
TATATATTTATGTGCTAGCTTAAAAGTATTACATTCATGGACATACTGGTGTCAAAAAGTACCTATGTGAAGACATTTTGAAAGATGAACTATGCAGCATCTCATCTCACATCAGCATTAAGATAAACATGTACGATTGATTCTGATGATTGTCAACTCTGGCTCTGAACTGCAATTAAGGAAATGTTAATCTCCCCAAAACAATCCCAATTCTTATTGCTAGACCACCATTACAAAAGAAACTATACTCAAGTATTGTTATATTTGAATTTCATCACTTAAGATTTTTTAGAATTATTTTTCTTTTCTTATGTAAGTAACCTATTCAAAATCTTTGATTTTTACCTTTTGGCCCAGAGAACCTAAATCATTTGACATCTGGCCTTTTAAAGAAAAAGTCCTTAACAGGTGGATCAAAGAAGTCAATGGGTTTAGCCTCTCAGGTAGGCATTCCACAAAAGCCAGTTTGAGTAGGATTGGGATCCGCTGCTCTCACTCTCTTCTGCTTAAGAGAAGAGAGGAGAAGATGGGCCGGTAGGAGGAAGGCACCTTTTGTGCCTTGGTCCAGTGCTATAGATGCGTGTCAGGATGCAGAGAAGCAGTGAGAGGACAGCTGCATGTCCACCAGCAAGACATGGTAGCTCAGAGACCAGGTTGCAGGCCCAAAGCTTTTGTCTGCTGAAGATGTGTTCCCTTAATCAGTTTGCCTGCTTAAAAGCAATCATTATTTAGAAATAATAACAGTTCTGTGAGTGTCATATGTACTATCTCCTTTAATGCACATAGCAAGCCGATGAGGTGGCTGAATCTTGCTCTTATCCTCGTTTCACAGGAGAAAATAGAGGCCCAGAGCATCCATCAGCTGCAGTGGTGAGGCCAGCTTTTCACCCCCACCAGACAGATCCCAGAGCCTTCTCTTAACCCTTCTGCCAAACTCATTTCTAAGAACTGCTCAAAATTAATGCTGTCCATTGAGAGGCATTTTCTCTATTCCTAGCACAGAATAGATCCTTAGCAAATAAGCTTTGGAGTTAGGCAGACCCTATTTTGAGTCCCAGATCTATTGTATACTAGCTGTATATCATTAGGAAAGTGGCTTAGCATCTCTGAACCTTAGTTTTCCTTAACTCTGAAATAGTGATAGTTGGCTGAGCATGATGGCTCATGGCTGTAATCAATTCCAGCACATTGGGAGTTTGGGATGGGAGGACGGCTTGAAGCCAGGAGTTTGAGACCAGCCTGAGCAACATAATGAGACCCTCATCTCTTAAAAAAAATTAATTGGGCAGGGCAGCACCTGTGGCTCAAAGGAGTAAGGTGCTGGCCCCATATGCCACAAGTAGCAGGTTCAAACCCAGCCCTGGCCAAAAAAGAAAAGAAAAGAAAAAAAATTAATTGGGCAGGGGGCTGAGGCAGGAGTTTGAGGTTACAGTTGAGCTATGATGACACCACTGCACAGTTGGCTGGGGACAGCGAGACCCTGTTTTTTTAATTAAATAAATAAAATGGAGATAATAACATTTTCCATAGAACATTCTGAGTGTTAGATATAAGATTGTAAAGCCTCAGTGTGGTAAGTGGCCCACACAGGGTGATACTGGGATTCTGTGGAGTCTTGTGTGTCATGCCCACCAGGCCCAAAAGCTTGCATGTTTTAGCCCTTACTAAGCTCTATCCTCTTCTCCTATGTGACAAAGGTGGTTAGGGGCCCCAGACAAATTCATCATTACTCTCACCAGTGTGGGGTGTTTCTAGCAAGATCAGAGGGAAGAGGAGGGTTAATGATCCTAGGACTATAGGTACCACCTCGTGATCCCTCTCTTAGCACCAGTGGTGCATGGTGAGTGAATGAATGAATGAAGAAAAACACTTGCTTCCTGGAAAGGAAGGTAATCTGGCCAGACCAATTAGGTCTCTTTCCAAAAGCTTTTTGAAGTTATTTCTTAAAGGCATGGTAATCAAGCTGCAAGGGACTCCCTCAAGCTGGAAGTTGCTCAGGGGGTCAGGGACTGGGAAAATTACTTCATTGTTGTACCCCAAAGGCTCTCTCAGGTTGGAGCAACAAGCCAGAGGCTGCTGCCCACAACTCCTCTGGTGCTAAGGAAGTATATGAGGTTGGACGATGAAGTTCACTAGCTCCTGGAAACAGGGCTCCACACTTCACTGCTGAGCATCACTGTGGTCACCTTTGAGGTGCTCCCTGGGGAAGCTGTGCAGCAGGTGGGTGCCTCGTCCACCCTGCAAAGCGGTTTTGGAATTCTTTCTGGAATGGCCATCAGGGAAGTTGTCATAGGAGGTCTGACAATTAAGTTCATGAACTCATCCTAGAAAAAAAATCACTATGGTCATCAGATGGCCAAGGGGTGGATTTCAAAGGTGACCGGAGTCAGGTTCAGGTAGATGGGCATGGCCCTGGCCTGAGGGAGCCAGAGTGGGCATCTGACCACAACCTAAGTGTAGGAGAGAAGGTGAAGGAAAATGGAAAAATAAGTGAGAGTTGTGCTAAGGGAATGTCGTTTTTTTAATCTAAAGCCAATTTTCAAAAAAATGGTCAAGTTTCCTTGGCTTTTTGACTGCTTAATGAATAGATAGGTGTTGTGTAAGCCTAAATTGAAAAACAAAATCTCTGTGAAGAGTTAGGGCTCCAGTGACACGCCCACCAGGAGCCCAGGTGCTTCTGTGGGAGAGCCTGGGGCTGCAGTCCTCCCGTACCCCAGGGGGCGCCTGTCCAAATGGTGGCTTAGGGTTTTTAAAAAAAAGATTAAAGATATAAACTTCAGCAAGTGTCAATAAACTACCAAAGGAAGCTATAGAAGCTTCAAAGAAGCTCGAGGACACTGATCTGTTGGGTCTTTCTCGAAAGGCTGAGGACTACAGGGGTCCAGCTGAGCTGTCCCTTCACACCAGGAGCAGCCTTTACCCAGGAGGAGGTGAGTCTGCACGTCTCTCCTTTCTGACCTTAAGCTAAAGGATTAGGTCCTGTGCTGCACCAGGCTGGAAATCAGAGCAGGACGGTGGTGAGAACACAGAAAGTCTCTGGTCCTGCCCCTCACTCATGCCAGCCCTCTACCCAGGGTTCCCTCCTCAGGACCTGTCCTTCCCTGCTTCCCTCTGTCCACTAGTGGGATGGCCCCAAAGCCCTATTCTCATCCCCTTCCCTGCCTGGGCTCACATTGCAGAGGCAAGAAAGAGGAGTGGCCCTTTGCCACCTATGGCTGCCAGCACAAGGCAGAGCTGGGCATGTGTGTCCACAGGTTAGAATTTGATCTAGGTGCCATTTTTAGCACTTTCTAGAATGAGATTTTCTTTGACAAAATTCAGACATTTATTTATTTATTATTTGAGACAGAGTCTCACTTTGTCACCCTTGGTAGAGTACCATGGTATCATAGCTTACAGTAACTTCAAACTCTTGGGCTCAAGCAGTTCTCTTGTCTCCTTCCCAAATAGCTGGGACTACAGGCACTTGCAAAAATGGCTGGCTATTTTTTTTTTTTTTTTTTTTTAGAGACAAGAGAGTAGGGGTGGTTCACACTCTGACTGGACTCAGGCTGATTTTGAACCTGTGAGCTCAGGCAATCCACCCGCCTTGGCCGTTCAGAGTGCTGGGATTACAGGTGTGAGCCACCGTGCCTGGCAGACTTTAATTTAAAATAAAGTAGTTCCTAACTGTGGGTGAGGAGCAAAAGGGAATGAGCTTCCCAAACTAGGAATAGTCAAAAGACTTTCTGAGTTCCTATAATAATGTTTTTTTTTTGCTGAAAACATAATACTGTACTTTAAATTACTTCAATATGCATCTCTAAAAAATGACAAGTTTTTTTTCCCCCTGTTTAACTATTAATACCATTATAACACCAAACAGTTAAAAGTAATTCCTTACTGTCATCAAATATCTGGTCTCTATTCAAATTTCCCTGCTGGCCCAAATATATATTTTACTACTGGTTTCTTCAAACCACGATGCAGCCAAGGTCCAGATGTTGCCTTTAGTTCTGTTTCTTAAGTTTCTTTAGATCTAGAATGGTTTGCTGTCTCTACTTGGGGTAATAGAAAAGTTTCCCCCACTCATGTTTTTAATGGCTTTCTTTTTTACATTTCAATCTTTGATCCATTTGGAATTTATCTTGCTGTATATTGTGAGGCATGGATTCAATTTTATATTTTCCCAAATGGCTCTCTGGTTTATTCCAACACCACTTGTAAAAAAGCCCATCTTTCCCTCAGCTAAGCTGAAGGTTTGCATATGTAGCCTTTATCATCTCCCAGCTGTCCTAATTACTCGTGTCTTCTGCCGGCCTTTCTGTGTTGGTTTGTAGGCCTGTTCACACACCACTGCCACATGGTTTCAGTTGTAGGTGCTTTGTGGTCTGTTTTAATATCAAGCAGGCTAGAGCCCCCAATTTCATCACTTTTCAGAGCTTTCCTGATTATCCTTGGTTGTCTTTTTTTTTTTTAATAAGAATTTTAAGATAAATGTACCTCATTTCAGAAGAAAATTCTGTGAATTATGAATTGACTCAGGAGAACTGATTTCTTTGGTGTTGAGTCATCTTATCCTGAAGGATATATCTTTTCACTTGTTAAATCTACTTTTGTGTCTTTCTGGGGTATTTTGAAGTTTTTCTTATGAAAGTTGCACAGAGTTCTTGTTAAGTTTATGCTGACGTACATTTTTGTTTCTAGTGTAAGTGGGATTTTTCTCTCCAATTATCTCTTTTAATTGGCTATTATATGAATGTAGGAAGGCTATTGATGTTTATGTTAATTTTACATATCCTTCTATCTTACTAAATTCTCTCGCTGTTTTTAGTTTGTCCATTGATTCTTTTGTATTTTTCTAGTCTGCAATGATATTATCTGCAAATAAGGGGATATTTTATATTTTCTTTTCAACGCTTAACTTTTGTTGCTTTTTCTTGTCTAATTATATTGACTAATAATTTCGGTGTAATTGTAAGTGGTAGAGGCATAGTGAGTATCTTTATATCACTTTTGGCTTTCATGGGACTAAATGGTGCTGTGCTATAATGAGAAGGATACATTTAGGCCGGGCACGGTGGTTCACGCCTGTAATCCCAGCACTCCAGGAAGCCAGGGCAGTGGGTTGCTTGAGCTCAGGAGTTTGAGACCAACCCAAGCAAAAGTGAGACCTTGACTCCACAAAATAGAAAACGTGAGGCAAGACGGTCTCTTAAGCCCAAGAGCTTGGGGTTGCTGTGAGCCATGGCGCTTCGGCAGTCCACTCAGGGTGCCAGACTGAGACTCTCTCTCAAAAAAGAAATATACATTTAGTCTTTGTCCCCAGTTCCTAACACAGAGCTCCTAAAACTCTGATGGTCGGGAAGTCATTATTACCACCACAAGCTGCACAAAGCGTCCCCGGTGGTGTCTTTAGTGTGTCTAAAACAGAAGTGGTTACAAAGGCCTCACCCTCGGCGTAAAGCCCGGAGCTCCTTGACTGGCATCTGCCCTCAGGGTGTGGGCGAACCTAGAGCATTCTTCTGGAAGACTCTTCAACTCTTTGCCTTTGGTTCAATACAGATCAGACTTGCAGCCAGTCTGATGGGAACATAGTTGACATGCTGCTCCATGGTTAGGTTATCGGTGACAAAGCTGTTGGAGAGGAGGCACCCGCACAGAGCTGGCTTTTCATTTGCTTCCTGACTCAGAAGTAGTAGCTGTTTATGGTTTCAGGGTAACAATGCTGCATTGTACAGTAAACAACCGTTTAATGCCTTCTGAGTCTAAGATAATTATCAAAGGTAAAATGGGCCATTAATTTATAACAGCTTTGCAGGAAGAATCAAAAGAATTACCAAGGCACAAATGGATGTGTTGATTGTAAGACTAGTCCTAATATTAGGATTATTGGAATGTGAAGAAATTAAGCGTGCCTTTTAGAATTGCGAGAATAAGAGATGTATGGTGAGTGAAAAGGCATCAGAGTGTCGAGAAGCGTAAGAATCATCAGTGTTGAGACTCCTGGCTTTGGCCGCTGCCGCCGCCCGCTCAGCCAGTCCTCCCGCACCCATCCCTTGTCTCTCTGTCTCCTCTTGTGCTGTATTTTCCTCATTCCCCACCGACTCCACTCTGGTTCACTCCCCTGCGCCACGCTGATTTGTGACAGAACAAGACATTTCATTGAATTAAAGCTGGAATGACACTAATGGCGTCCTTGTGGAGACCTGTGTGGCCAAGATCCTAAGGCAGCTTTTGGTCAAGGTGCCGAAAGTACAAGGCCCTCAGCCCAGCGGCTCACGAGAAACAATATCCTGCCAGCGACCCCATGAATACACCCCAAAGAAGACCCTTCTCAAATCATGCCTTGTGATGAAACCTCAGCCCCTGCTGACACGTTCCTCTCAGCCACATGCAGATTCCAGATAGACAGTGCTCCAGAAAGGGATTGCCCCAACATCACGGCTTCCAGAATAAAGACAGCAAGGAGCACAGACCCACGACCACAGGATCATTGTGCCCTGCGCAGCATCCCCCAGCCACCAGAAAACAGAAAAAAAAAAAAAAAAAAATGAAGACCAAGAGTGGTCTGATATTGGTCTGATGCCAAGGCTCTGATATCCCCAGCCTCTCCTTCCCCACAGAGCTTGGAAGTATTTCTTTTCAACATCTTATGTTACGTTTCAGCAAAGATCTATATTCTTTGTATGTTAAGTACCTAAGAACATTTGTTTTATGAAGGGAGCCTTAATGTATTAGGTATGAAATGTTTGCCTGGTTTAGAGAAACATGGATGTTTTGGAATAAGTAGATATGCCACCAGCAAAAAAAAAAAACATTGAATAATAAAATGTTCACAGTGCCTAGTCAAAAAAAAAAAAAAAGGAATTCTTGCTTCATCCCATGATATTTGTCACATATACTCTGGTAGGTTACAAGTAACGGAGAAGGGGCAGTGCCATAGCTTAGTGGGCAGGGTGCCGGCCACATCCACCAAGGCTGGTGGGTTCAAACCCGGCCTAAGCCAGCTAAAGCAATGACAACTGCAATAAAAAAATAGGCGTGCGTTGTGGCGGGCACCTGTAGTCCCAGCTACTTGGGAGGTTTAGACAAGAGAATCACTTAGTCCAAGAATTTGAAGTTGCTGTGAGCCAGGGCGACAACTTGAAACTGTGTCTCAAACAAACAAACAACTTGAAACTCTGTCTCAAACAGGCAAACAAACAAAGGAAGGGAGAAGCTTTGAGGTTTCTTATAGACTTGGGAATTTCTTGTTGAACTCCCAAGGGAGGAAAGGGGACCAGGTGTCTCAAATGCACAGCCAGGCTGATGGAGGCTGCCAGTGCCCGGGGCTGCTCCAGGCAGTCAGGGCCTATATTATTGGGTGTTGTTTTGTTTTTCATTGTCTTAAACTTACTATGAAATATCTAATACATATGAAAAGGTGTAAAAATTCTACACATAAACTTATTTACTCACCAAACACTTAAAAAAAAAAAAGACTATTACTAATGCAGCTGAGTCCATTTCTTACTGATTTTTCAAGAGTCTTTTACACGTTACGGTCATAATTGTCGGTGTGTTCTTTCATCTCCATCTCCACAAGCTTCCCACACTGCGGCTGTTCTGTGTATTCCAAATGTTTCCCAGTTTCCCCTTTGCTTGTTAATTTGTCTATTGGACATTATACGTTTTTATGCATTTAGATGTCAATAGTTTCTTTTATTAATTTATTTATTTATTGACAGAGTCTCACTATGTCACCCTTGGTAGAGTGCTGTGGCATCACAGCTCACAGCAACCTCCAGCTCTTGGGCTTAGGCGATTCTCTT
>NW_003852575.1:1942468-1962061 GCF_000181295.1 Otolemur garnettii | reverse complement strand
GTGGTGGGCACCTGTAGTCCCAGCTACTCGGGAGGCTGAGGCAAGAGAATTGCCTAAGCCCAGGAGTTGGAGGTTACTGTGAGCTATAACACCACGACACTCTACTGAGGGCGATAAAGTGAGATTCTGTCTCTATAAAAAAAAGCTATCAGATAAAATTACTACCAGGCTACGTGTATACGAAACGTAAATGAATTTCATGTTGAGACTTAGATCCTATCCCCAAGATATGTCATCATGTATATGCAGATATTCCAAAATCTGAAAAAAATCAGAAATCTCAAACACTTCTGGTCTCAAGCATTTCCAGTAAGGAATACAAGAGATTCTATGGACAATGCTAAAAACAATGCAGGACAGAAAATTAAGATGAAACTCAGTAGCCTGCATATATTCACAGAATAGCCAGTTAGAAGGTATTCAGGCAAGAGATGTTCCCACTTACAGTAGAAATAAAATAGCAAACCTCCCTGTATGACTAGTGAGGCGGAGTCTTTTCACCCAGGGGTATTTTTAGCTCTCTCTCACTTTCTCTCTTTCCTTTAAACCATTTTATTATACAGAAATAGAGGAGTGTAAGGAACGTAGTGTAAAGAATAGTGTAAAGCCTGTCCTCATGATTTAGTTTCAAGAATTGGCAGCTTATCTCTATCCCGCCGACTCCCCACTCTGTATTATGCGGGAGCCAATCTCATGTTATTTCATGTGTACGTAGTTCAGTACGTGTCTCTAAAACATAAGGACTTCAGAGAAACATCACAGTAATACATGATCACACATTAAGGGATACACAGTCTTTGTTTAAAATTATCACATACTAGGTCAGTGTTCAAATTTCTCATTGTCTTCCCAATGTCCAAATTAAGGTTTACCGTGTGGAATTGGTTAATATGGCTCTTAAATCTCTTTAATTTCATAGGCCCCTTTCCATCTCTTTTCTTTTTCCTGCAATCTGTTTTAAAGAAATGGGCATGCTTACCCTGTCTCCCACGGTCAGGATTGTGTTGATTGCCTCTTGGGTGGCATTTAACGTATTTCTCTGTCTTTGCTTTTTTAGAAGATTGGTGCTGGGATCCAAAGGATTGTTCCTATTCATGTCTGATTTTTGAGCATCACTTCTAATTGTAGATAATATTGATCCATCCTCTTTCCCCTCCACATTTTATGATAAAAAATTTAAGCATACAAAATGTCGGGAGAACTGTGTGATGAACACTGATACACCCACCACCTTGATTATTTCCATTATCACTCATCTGTCCATCTGCCACTCTATCCTCCCATTAATACTTCTTATTCTTTTATGTATTTCAGAGATGGTTCAGGTATCAGTAGATGTTACTTCTAATCACGTCATGGCCTAACCTCATCTGTCATTGCCCTGCTCATGTAGAACTAACTCCCTAACATCTTTTTTTTTTTTTTTTTGAGACAGAGTCTCAGTATGTCACCCTCGGTAGGGCTGTGGAGCATCACTGCTCACAGCAACCTCCAACTCTTGGGCTTAAGAGATTCTCTTGCCTCAGCCTCCCAAATAGCTGCGACTACAGGCACCTGCCACAACACCCACCTATTTTTTTGTTGCAGTTGTCATTGTTGTTTAGCTGGCCCAGGCTGGGTTTGAACCTGCATGTGGCCAGCACCGTAACCACTGACTATGGGCGCCAAGCCTAACTCCCTAACAGCTTATTCTTTTATGATCAGTCTGAGCAAAGATACTGCAGCCATTGAAGACTCACCTTGTGAGATCCACCTGAAGGAGAAACCCCGGGCCGTTAGTTACCAAAGATCTGGGAGGAAAGTATAGAAGAAGCGCCAGGGCCAGCGCTCCTGCCGGGAGGGGCCCAGGAAACCCAGGACATTGCCTCTTTGGCCCTCTGTGTGCCATGTCTTGCCATTTTGCATTTCAGAGAGAAAGGAGGAGAATGAAATAGGTTTGCTCCATGTAAACTTCAGGCCCTCCATTTCTTCAGTCATGATGCTGGGGTTCCCTGGCCCAGCAGCCCTTTGAATTATGAGGTGGAGGGAAGGCAGGGAAGACAGGAGCAGACCTCCTCCAGTTCGGCTGCAGCAAAGAGGCTTTGTAGGAAATGTGTGCTTTTCTGTTCCGGGGTGGACTATTTTTATTGTTTCCTATTTTTAACATCACCTTCTAGTACCCATCACCTTCTAGTACCTTTATTTCATTAACCTTTGAAAACAAACCAGGGAGGAAGGAATATTTATTCTGATTTTATAGATGAGAAGCCCAGAATGACCAAGTGCTTGTCTGATCACACAGGTGGGACAGCAAAGGCTCAGATCAGGCATTGGGAACCTTGTGGGCGTGCGGGCTCTGCCCTGGGCCTGCCCCTGCGGTTCTCCCCGGGTGCACGGGGGATGCTGACCTGACAAGGCCATTGATCTTGTGGGAGCTTCCTGAACTACTCCAGTGTGAAAATCTTCCAGGAGGATTCTCCACAGTGCAATGAGGCAAGAAATTTACAGCTTAGTCTGATTAATGGGCCAGGCAGTCAGGAGTTCTTTGCCAGGCTATGAGCATAAGTTAAAGTCACTAAGGCAGGAGGAGAGGCCCCATAACTCACATCTTTAAAGGGCTCTTAGAACAAGAGACACGTTGGATCACTGCAAACATCTCCACTCCTCCGGCCAGAAAGGGCAGCATGTTTCTGGGTATTCCATTCCAAGGAACGAGGAATTTGGATTAATATATATGGCAGAAAAAAGTAAGAAGAAGGCTTGCAGGTCATAAATTTCTGGCTGATATTTCTGTTGTTTCTGACAGACTTGGTATTTATTTAACTGTGATCTCACTCAACCGCACACTCCCCACCCCGTAAACACCATCCCCTTAGCCAAGTCATTTTTCATCATCTAGAATTGAAATATTGCCAGGAAGGCAGTTTATGGGGTCATAGAAACTGAGCTGTAGGAAACAGAGTGAAAAGAGGACTCAAGGGATATAGGAGAGGTAGTCTGGGCTCTGGCCCTGTAACCACGGGCTGTGTGATTTTAGGAATGTCACTTACTTCACCTCTCTGGACCTATTTCCTCTTCTGTAAAATAATAAGTTTGGACAAACTGTCCTTTGGGGTTTGAAAGTTCTATGAATTCCTTGTAATCATGGCCACCACAGTATCATCATCACCCAGCACCTGGAGGTGAGGCTCCCTCTGTTGACCACACACCCCCCCCCCAAGCATTTTACCTATATGTTACAAAATGACATTTATCACTTTTTATCTCAAATTCTTATTATTTATGAGCATTTCTTTCTTTCTTTTTTCCCTCCCCAAGGGGCCTGTAAGTGCTTTAGGCAGGGCATCCCGAAGACCCAGCATGGTGCTGGCACACGGTTGTCACCTAATAAAACTCTGTAGTTTGAATGAAAAGCAAATGGGGGAGTAAAGAGGCCTCTACCCACTATTTGTCCTTAGACAGGATGACTTGATTTAGAGATTTTCTTATAAAATGTACATTCTTTCTGTTTGATATAATTTATGCATTTCAAAATGCAGAGTTAAAAATAGGTTTTATTTTTGTAAGATACTATCATTTTAGAAGAATCTTATTAAAATGTCCCCCTACAGAATCTCTCTTCTGCACCAGACTTTAAATCAAAGCAACATGCTTTCCAAGATTTCTGCAAGACACTGCTCCATGAATTTTGTCTCAGCGGCTCTGTCCATCCCGCTCCCAGTTGACCAGGATGGCTCAGCAGTAATGTAATCCTGCTCTCGCTGTGCACAGAATGTGCTACTGATGTTGGGCCAGTGGACCCAGTTGGGTGGGCTGGTTTGGCCAGTGGAGTGCTAGCAAAGGCAATGTGGGCAAGAAGCCACATGAGGAGAGGTGCGTGTGGCTTTCCTGGCCACTTGTGTGCCTGCTACTTGCCATGAAAAGGACTCTGGGAAGAGACCAGAACCCAGCCTGCAGCCTGGACCAGCCAAAGCGCTGTTGCCCTGAAGCATCTTAATCGAACTCAGCTGTGAGATACTGCGTGTCGAAGTTGTTTGTTATGCAGCATTATCACAGCAGTAGTCGACCAGGACTTCTTTTTTTTAAGCTTTTTTTTTTGAGCCTGAGTCTCACTATGTCACCCTTGGTAGAGTGCCATGGTGCTACAGCTCACAGCAACCTCAAACTCTTGGGCTTAAGCGATTCTCTTGTCTTAGCCTCCCAAGTAGCTGGGACTACAGGTGCCCACCACAATAGCTGACTTTTTTTTTTTTTATAGTTGTCATTGTTGTCTAGTAGGCCCCGGCGGGGTTCGAACCGCCAGCCCCAGTATATGTGGCCAGTGCCTTAACCACCAGCCCACCCAGTCTGTACTTCTAATTTCTAATTTCATCTTTGTGTGTGTTTCCTTTGTCCAACAATTCTCCATCATGTACGTCTTTTGGGATAGGATGGATGCAGCACTTGGCTGATAACATCTATTTTTTTAAAGTGGCGGGTCCATCAAGTAAGTAACTTGAATTTGGTGTCTCTATTTCTCTAAGACTCTGGACATACTTACTTGGTTGTTCTTTATACTTCAAAGTAATATGAAGCATAACCTCTGGAGACTTACATGATTTACTAGCTTTTGTCTAAAAACTGGCAAATATATCATGCATCAAGCTTGATAGAATCAGAAGAATAGAACCAGATCGCTTTCTTATTAAAACAGTGGCACTTTTTATATAGGATTTAAAAATTTTAAATTTAAGGTAAACCTAACATAAGGGCATTTGCTGTGTTTTGTTAATATGAAATTCACATAACATGAAATGAACTATTTTAAAGAGGGGTGTTCATTAGTGTCTCAATCTGCCCTAGAAAGTGATCACCTGTTTCCTTCATTTGAAATGTTACAGCAAAAGTATAATCCAGGCAGGCCAGAGTCAGAGGGGGCAAGAAACAGGGAGCAAAAGGAGAAACGGTGGGATTGAGAGGAGAGAAAGCTGAGGAAGAGAAGCTCCCTGGTGAGGACTGGGGGGCTGCCCGTTCTCACCGCCCAGTGCGGCGGGAAGTGGAGACTCTGTTCTCTGCTGGGTTGTGCTAATGCCCCTGGCACCCCTAGTTAGAGCAGGATAACTGGATAATTTCTAATTGCATATGATCCTGGAACCTGTGGAGGAAAAATAGAACTAACAGTGTTTTTCCTCAGTTTTGCTCTTTTTGCCTTTTTAAAGACATTCAAAGTCCTTGACCTTGACACAGTCTAAACTTCTTACCTTTTTGCTCAGAGGCAGTTTTAACTTGTTGGATGGTTCCTAATCGGCCTCCCCCCAGCACACTACAAGATACCAGCCCCCTCCAGCCCTGCCCCGTGGGGGGACCTGGTTTCTGTTTGAATACTTACGTGTGTGTCCACAGCAGTCTGGGGACTCCTGAGGGTCCCTGAGACTCTTTCAGGGGTTTGCAAGGTCAAAACTGTCTCTCATAATAGCTCTAAGGTGTTATTAGCTTTCATCACTCTCACAAGTGTAGCCTGGAGGGTTGTGGCTGGCTGGGGAAACAGACTGAACATCACAGAGGTCTGGGGGCCAGTGGCTCTTCAGTTCATCCAGAAGCTCAGCAAGTTTGTGAATGTTTAGAATGATGCCACTCCTGGGCAGTTTTTTCTTTTGGGAAATATATTTTCCATAAAAATGTGACTTATGTGAACATGCAATGGGGTTGTATTTTAAAATTTCTCCTTCCTAATGTGGTATAAAGATTGACAGTGCTCCCCCACATTCAAAAACTTTTTGAGCCCTTTAAAGGATCTGAAAACCAAAAAGCCTGAGAACAGCAGAGGTAATGATTTTACACTTTCTGATTGCACACCTGCACTTAGCCTTGTGCTCAAAGAAGTAGGGCACTGGCCCCATGTGCCAGAGGTGGGTTCAAACCCAGCCCCGGCCAAAACCTGCAAAACAAAGACTATTGCGGGGGATCAGGGTCCGGCTCTGCTAAGGGTGGTTCGGCACCGTGGGCACCACTTTGCCAGCATTGGGCCTCACAGGCCACCTGTGCTGGATGCCCTGGGCTCATTGAGTGGTACCTGAGGCCTGCCGGAAGGGCCATTGGTGCTGAGAGCCTGAACATTTAAATCAACAGTCTGTGTAAAAATAAACTCTGATCTACAACTTCTGCAGCCACCAGCTCGTGTAGCCAAACTATAGGCACTGAGATAGTTGGTCCCAAATGGCTAGGACTTGCTTGCCGACTGGAAGCTTCCCTGATTTATGCCCCAGGGTCCAATTCAGGACCAATTAGAGAAAGCCAAGTGTGCCCTTTAGTCAATCCCAGAGGTTGCCCTGTTGCCAGCCAAACCACTTCTGCCTTCCTCTGGTTCCCTCTAAAGCTGCCCTGTTCCCTGCTTGCCTTCAAGTCTCTGCCAGAGGCAGCCCTCGATTTGTGGATAGAATTGTGTCCCCCAGAAACTCATGTGTTGAAGCCCTAACCCCATTGCTCAGAAAGGGGCCTTTGTGGCAACAGGATTGTTGCAGATGTCGTTAGTTAAGATGAGGTCAAACTAGAATAAGGCAAGCCTGAGTCCAGTGTAACTAGTGTCCTTATAAAAGCAGGAAATTTGGACACACATATACACACAGGGAAACACCACGTGAAGATGAAGGCAGAGACTAAGGTGATGCTTCTAAAAGCCAAGGAACGCCAGAGCCAGGAGAGAGGCTGGGGTCAGGTGCTTCCTGGAGCCTTCGGGAGGAGCTTGGCACACCTGACCTCAGACTTTCAGGCTCCGAGACTCTAAGAAGCAAACATTTAAGTCAGCTGGTCTGTGGTACCCAGTTTATGGTCCTAGGAGGCCCAGGAAAGGAACCAGGTAAGTGGCCGACTGCCGACTGCCACTGCCAACTGCCTTGCTGTAGCTGCTTGTTCACGGTTGGGTTCTCCGTCTCCACAGCACCCACTCTTGTTCTGGAAAGGACCGGCTTCCAGGTGGAGTCCAGGTCCCCAAGCTTTCATTAGCATGTGGCGGTCAAGGCTCATGGAAGACTTTCTGTGGGATGTGGGTGTTGGGTCTTGACCCAGCCTGAGAGATGTGACACACTCCAGGAGATCCTGCCTGGCCCTCTCCTTGGTGGCATGTTACTCAAGAGCCACCACCCCCCACCCCCATGATGCAGTGAGGTGGCCTGGACTTCCCAGGGCTGTGGCAAACAAATTGCCACAAAGGCTTCAGCCCAGCCTGACCCTGGGAACCCACTAGTAGGGAGCCCTGGAGTCTGTGCTGCTTGGACTCCTACTGGGGACAGTGACGGGAGTTGGTCCAGAAGTCTTTATTTGGCCTTCTATGAGCTTGGGGGACAAGTGGCTCTCCCCTCAGTGGCAGGCCATGGCTGCCTGAAAGTTATTCTGAGATCAGCACAGGCTGTACAAATAACAGGAACAGTATTTTACTGCTGAAGTTGTGTGAGAAATGTTGGGTTGGAGGAGAAGAATGGAGACGAGTTTAAAAATAGAAGGCTGTAATCAGCAAAGCCTGGATTTGTTCTCCAAGACATCAATTACTACGGCAACCATGCAGCCCCGATTTCCCAGGCCAATCTCATTCTGTGCTGTTGGATTCTTTTCAGTGAATGTGACGTATTACGTATTCAAAGGTGGTTTAATATTATGGAGTCATAGGACGTTGCACATAAATTAATTTACAAACCTAAACCAACTTCTTGTTATATCAGTGACGCCAGTCACTGGGCCATGGTCTTTTCCTGCTGTTAAGAACTATTTATGCAGAGAAATCAAGAAGGTGTGGGTCAGAAGCGGGGTGCTAAAAGTGTGTGAGGGGAGTGGCAGACTTGAACTTTTGGGGTGGGGTGCTTTACATTTTTCTATTGCATGTGAACCCAGGGGCCAGTTCCCAAGTTACCACTGCCTTTGGTGTGTCGGTCTGATGGCACACCTTAGAGGCTGTGGGGGTGGATTCTTAAGGTGTGTGTGCTGGACATGCCCACAAAGTACCCCAGGATCAGAGCCCAGGGGCCAAGCTTGGGAACAGAGTGATCGAGATTGGAGCACCTCAGGGTGAGGACCAGAAGGAGTGGGGCCACCCTACTTGAAGGGGAGAGCTTAGTAGATAAGAAACCAGATTATCCTATTCCTGCCCTGGTTTTCAGAGGAGGCTATGGTAGTGCTGGGCCAATAGGTGGAGGAAAAAAGAAACCAGCAGAAATTCAGGGCCTTGGGGGCAGGTGGGGCAGGTGGGGCAGGGGCCACCATTCACTGCTGGGGACGGGCATTTGGGATTAGAAAACTAACTTGGGAAACTCAGACAGCTGTTGCTCTTAGTGTTTTCGATCACGATTCCCCTCAGTTTTCTTCACCTTTAGCTTTACTACATGCTTTTGCAAATATCAGCTAATTTTAGTTATACTCAGGGGATAAGAGGGGAGGGATTTTTGATCTAGGATTGGAATTTTGATGGGTAGAGTGGAAATCAGAGTTTTAAAAAGACCAACAACAGATAGAACTGCAAAGGGAAGGTGAAACTTGGAGGGAGTAGCCCGGGAACCCCGGGATGCCTGGAACTTCACCCTCGGCCTGCACTTCTGCTTCTTTGCCTCCTCCCTGCCTGACGTTCAGAGGGATTTTCACGTTGGTTTTATTTTATTTTTTTTTTGAGACAGAGCCTCAAGCTGTCCCCCTGGGTAGAGTGCCATGGCATCACAGCTCACAGCAACCTCCAGCTCCTGGGCTCAAGTAAGTCTCCTGCCTGCGCCTCCCAAGTAGCTGGGACCACAGGCACCTGCCACAACGCCTGGCTACTTTTTGGTTGCAGCCGTCATTGTTGTTTGGTGGGCCTGGGCTGGATTCGAACCCGCCACCTTAGGTGTATGTGGCTGGCGCCTTAGCCATTTGAGCCACAGGCACCAAGCCTTCACATTGGTTTTAAAAGGAAGCTATTGTGTGTTCTTTATGATTGTCTGCTTGCTGCCAGAGGAGGAAAATTCTCAAAAAATGTGTCTCCAGAGCCAGCAAGGTGGCTCACGCCTGTAATCCCAGTACTCTGGGAGGCCAAGGCAGCTGGATTGCTGGTCAGGAGTTTGGACCAGCCTGAGTAGGAGCAAGACCCCCTTTCTACTAAAATAGAAAAACTAGCCAAGTATTGTGGTGGATGCTGGTAGTCCCAGCTACTGAGGAGACTGAGGCAAGAGGATCCCTTGAGCCTGAGTTTGAGGTTGCTGCAAGCTATGATGCCATGGCACTCTAGTTGGGTGACAAAGTGAAACTCTGTCTCAGAATGTAACAACAACAAAAAACTTGCCTCCAACACTTAGTTTTTGGCGTAAAACACTTTTAAAACAGTTAGTTTCTCAAAGTGAGTTTTGCAGTCACCAGCATCTGAAGCTCTCCGAGGCCTATACGTTGTAGAATTCCAGCGTCCTCTTGATATTGTCTGTGCACTCAAGTCTATAGGATGTAGGATGGAGCAATCTGCATTTTCAGTACATACGTAGTTGGTTTTTAGCCCACCAATGTTTAAGAAACCACTCCTGCAAAATTTAAGCAAGTCAGGCTGAACTCTGATCTAGCTCCGCAGACCCTCAGTGGGGAGTATCATTCTCGGAGCTCCCAGTGACTTGTCTGAATTCTTTTAGCTTGAGTGGCGGGGACATGTGGGTGCCTTTAAAAGGCGAACGCCCTGCCAAAAGATAATCACAGGTGGACATGACTCTCTATGGGACTCAGAAGACGTGTGCTGTTTCCAAAGATAGCAACACCAAACCCGTGCGGCAGACCGTATGTGTGTCTGTGTGCCTGCACAGCCTAATATGGAGAGGTGAGGCCAGGGGAGGATGTGTGAAGCACGGCGTGTTCAGCATGCTCTTGACCGTGCATGTTCTCAGAAGTCTGATGTCTTGACAGCTGATATGTAAGGAGGTCACCATGTGTCTACATCTATCTTTGGAGATTGCCCAGTCCAGTTTGGGGAACAGCTGATGAACGCTTATAGTGTAGAAAGCAGAGCTAGGCAGCTGAGCTGTAAACTCGCAAATGGGAGCGAACATCTGGAATGGTTTCTTGTGGCAGTGGGCCTGCCGTTACTATTATTACAGATGGCAAAGGATAAACAGAACCCCATTTAGATTCGGCAGAGATTCACCACTGATGCCACCATAGCTATGAGGTGAGTTGCGCTCAGCAGCCACTCCCTTTGGCTCAGACGTTGTCTTCTCAGTTGTCTGTTTTTTTTATTTTTTTATTAAATCATAGCTGTGTACATTAATGCAGTCATGGGGTACGATGTGCTGGTTTTATATAAAATCTGAAATATTTTCATTAAGCTGGTTAACATAGCCTTCATGGCATTTTCTTAGTTATTGTGTTAAGACATTTATATTCTACATTTAGTAAGTTTCACATGTACCCTTTAAGATGCACCATAGGTGTGGTCCCACCAATCACCCTCCTCTCAGTTGTCTGTTGATTCCATCATCAAAACAGGTAGCTCTTTCCCCTGCTTCACTTTTCCTCAAAGCACTCATTGCCCTCTGGCACAAGTGCCTGTGTCCATTCTCAGGCCCCTTCTGAAACATGAGACCCAGGGGAAGGCTCCCAGGCTGCTCAAGGCCACTCCCTGCCTTGAGTCTTGTTCTAACCACTTGATAAAATACAAGGTGTGACAGATTTTTGTGTGACCATAAGGATGATATTAAGACAATGGCCATCTGAACTATAAGCACTCTCTGTCACCCCCCTTAGTGTGTTGTTCTTGTTTCAAAAACCATTCTTTTGAAAATAAATAATTTTAGGCAACCTAATTGCAGTATGACACATAGTGTTTGGACCAGCTGACCAAGATCAACATTAAATCAAAACTCAGATTGTTTAGGCAAAGAAGATGCTTAATCCAATTACATTATGTGTAGATTTTGAAGTACTAATAATATTAAAAACATAAGGAGGAAGCAGGGGCTGCCTGCAAGCCAGGGTGCACACAGCCCCCTTGTGATTATGCCTTAGGGATACTGCTGAAGAGGTCAGAGGGAGCTTTGCTGTCCTGACATCTGTGGGACTCAGGTTCTGAGCCCATGTTCATAGTGGACGCTCCTGGCTGGAGCTTGGGAGCCTCAGCCTGATCATGGCCTGTGCACGCCTCTGCATTGGTGTCCACTTGTGCTTTCTACTCCAGACCACCACGTCCAGTGGTGCATGCCATGCACTGAGCAACTCCAGCCAAACCCTCCCGATTAGAGTCATTCTAGGTAGGTTCGTTTTCTGACAGACAGTAGTAAAATGTGTCTTGAACAAGAGGTGCTTTTTTCCAGTTCATGCAGAGGGGCATCCTGCCTGTGGGGGGAGAGCATTGTCTGCAGTCAACTAATTGGGGTTTAATTTCTGTGCTGCTTGACAGTTGCCTGTGGGTACTAAGTTTTCTAGGGCTGCCATGACATACCACAATATGGGGAAGAACATAAATTTATTCTCTCCTAGTTCTGGAGGCTAGAAGTCTGAGATCAGGGAGTCAGGGTGGGGCTGGTTTTTCTCGAGGAGTCTTTCCTTGGCTTACAGATGGTTGTCTTCTCCCTGTCTCCTCATATGGTCTCCTCTGTGTCTCGGTCTCTTCTTACAAGGACACCCGTCATATTGAATTATGGTCCACCTACATGACCTCATTTATCTCTTTAAAGATTTCCTAATAGGACGGTGAGCTGTCTGGCCAGCTATGTTCTTCTCTGTGGCAGTCTGGGCCTGGGTGGGTGGCTTCATTGCCCAGTGGGGAAGACAGATGAGGAATTTGCAAAAGACAGCTGTGCAAAATGGAGCTGGAGGAGCTTTATTCTCAGACATACTCCTGAGAATAACCCAGATACTCCATTTGATTTCACAACAGAAAACTATTAGAGGATAGAGGCAATTGTAAAAAACTACCCAGAAGGGCATAAAGCTGCAGCTGCTTTCCAGTCCTGGATTTAACTCAAAAGTAGCATGGGTGGTTGCCCATCTCTGCAATGAGTAAGACTGCAGAAGTTTTACAAGTGCCTCCAATAAGAGTATACAATGTAGCAACCTTTTATACAATGTATAATTGAAAGCTAGTTGGAAAGTATCACATTCAGGTCTGCACTACTACCTCTTGTATAGTTCGCATACTGGAAGCAATCAGAAAAATCTTGGAATGAAGTTTGGGGAGACAAACTTTTCACTCTTACAGAGCCTGTGTAAATGCACTACTGGTTCAAATAAATGACAGCTATTATGAGGATCTGACACCTAAGGATATTGTTGATTTTATTGATGAGCTCAAGGCTAACAAAATTCCAAAACCTGGGCCAAGGAGTGGATGCTTCTCCTGTGAGCCAGCTGGAGGTCTTACCTTCTTTAATTGAACCTCCCAAAGGACCTGGCTCTGGGGTGCTAGCTAACTTTCATTCAACTGTCAATATGTCTCTGGAGAAATAAAATATGAACTTCCTATCTAAAAAATAAAACAAAAATCCTAATAGTCACACTTATAGGTCCTGGAGATGAGGAATTCAACATCTGAATTTTAGGAGGACACAATTCAGCCCCTAACAATGTACTTCAGGGTCCTAATTGCTAACCTGGGGTTATAATAATACTTTTTTTTTTTTTTGAGACAAAGTCTTATTATGTAGCCCTCGGTAGAGTGCTGTGATGTCACAGCTCACAGCAGCCTCAAACTCTTAGGCTTAGGCCATTCTCTTGCCTCAGCCTCCCAAGTAGCTGAGACCACAGGTGCCTGCCTCAACGGCTGGCTATTTTTTGTTGTTGTTGTTGCAGTTGTCATTGTTGTTTAGCAGGCCTAGGCGGGTTCCAACCCACCTGCCTCAGTGTATGTGGCTGGCGCCCTAACCACTGAGCCTATGATACTCTTAAAGGGAATTAGAGGAAAGTGCTTTGTAGACTGCAAAGTGCTGTGCAAATATAAAGCGTTGTTACTTTCTGTGTCCTGACAACTTGTGCCTGGATCCCTGTTGTGACCACTTAGGTCTGGAGCAAATACCAGGCCAAGAGCTGATAACAGGTGGGGACGTGGTGGAGCATGAGGTGGCTGCATTAAGGACCTTGCTTTCCTGCTACCCTAGCTGTGGGTGCTTATGTACTGACTCAAGGAGAGCACCTGCTAAGTGCTCTGCTCCTGGATGAGGACAGGAGAGGGAGAGTGGCCCATATGAAGGCCCTGAGGGAGTTCTGGTGCATTGGCCCTCTATGTAGTTGAAGACTGTGATTCCTCAGATGCCTGCTAGCTCCTTCCATGTCTTTATTGGGGGATCAAGAAGGCCACATGCTGTAGGGATAGAGTGACTTACTCTCCCTTCCCTGAATCGTTCTGATCAGCTAGTGTTAGTCCTGAGCAAGTATCTGGTATTACTTATAGTAGTGGGGGGGATCCATGATGAAATTAATTCCTTTAGGATCACATCTTTCATTTTGAGGATTTAACATTTCTCAGAACTTAATAGAGAAGCTCTTGCTTTCTGCATTTACCCCTTTTTCAGCCCCTAACAATGTGCTTGAGGGAAGTCAGATCTTTCTCAGATGATTAAGACAAAGCACACCTTCTGCAGTATCCACGCTTTTCTCTGAAATCAACAGGCGTCTGAGCAGATGAAGAGATGAGTCAAGAGCATATCCAAATAGAGGTTTATGCATATTGACAATAACATTTAACCTTTTTGCCTGCAAACAAAGATGCCTGAAGGCATTCAAACAAGATTGGTGCTTTGCAGTGTTCATTTTGCAAATACAAAACAGAAAGCTTTACAAAAGTCATTGAAAAGGACAGATACTTCTGTTACAAATGTTACACTTTCAGGATAAGGAACAAATAGTAGCATCCTAAAAGATGCTGAGCACTCTGCAGCGAAATGGTTAATGCTTATGTCACCTTGGAGTTCTTCCTTCACTCTCTGGAGCCACAGATAGTTGGTGTATTGACTTGTTTTCCTTTGACTTAATGGCTCTCTCTTGTTGTTGTTATTTTTTTTTTTTTGCAGTTTTTGGCCGGGGGCTGGGTTTGAACCCATCACCTTTGGCATGTGGGGCCAGTGCCCTACTCCTTTGAGCCACAGGCACCGCCCTCTATCTTGTTATTTTAAGTGTAGTTTTGCTTGTTTCCTGGAAGGGGAAACAGAAATGATTCTGATGAATCTTGGGAGAGGCTTACTTTTGAAATGTTACTAACAGAAATGCCTGCTCAGTGGGATGTGTCCAGAAGAGAGCACTGATTCCTGGCTCACATCCCTTGAACGTAAGCATTCAGTAGGTTCACACTGTCTCTGGGACAGAATCCCAAACCAGGTTTTATAATTTCCTCAGTGGAACCAGTGGCTCTTCTTGTAACTTTTCCTGGGAGGTGATTCCCTTTTATGTCCCCACTTCCTTCTCCCCGATAACCCAGTGTTTTACTTTACCTCTTCTCCTATCAGAAATTCAGACGTGCATTTCATTTATTAATGGGTCTAGAAAGGATACTTAAATCTCAGAATCACTAACGTGGAATTTCAGGCATTTCCAGGGAGAGTTTAAATTTAAGGATAGGTTCTGACTCAGCGGTAGGTGGCCAAAGTAGACTGGTTTGCCTCTACTAAGAAAAATATCAACCATTTCTTTCTTGCTGTTCGGTCTGTAACAAATGTCACTCACTTTACAAGAATGGATAAAAGTTGGGACAATCTTAATATTCCCTTAGTTCCCTCTAAAAAAGTGTCTTTGAGGGAGTCCATTTTTCATTCCTGGCCTGCGCTGTGGGCAGAGCTCCTGGGGGCTCTAAGCGGCCCCATTCATGCCATAGCATCCCCATTACAGCTGGCGTCTACCGTTGGCCTCCTCCTCCCTCCAGGCCCAGGGAAAGATCCAGGCCTGGGCAACGTGAGGGACTCTGGGCGACACAAGTGACGGGTTCAGTCTTGTCCCGCAGACCCGAGGTTGGGCTCGGCAGCTGACACTGCGGGAACAGGGGTAGGTTGGGTTCGCAGCTGGCACCGCGGGGACAGGGACCAGCACGCGGCCCATTCCCTAGGAAGTGCGCGGAGCGTCCGGCTGAGCCCTCCCAAATCCCTCAGGCAGTTCAGGAGCAGCTCGCCGAGTGTGCTGAGCGGGAAACTGGCTTTGCAGACCCATCAGAGCCCGCTTGCCCATCTCCATGGCGGCGCCGAGCAGCCACCGCTGCAAGGTGGTCCCGGGCAGGAGACGCCTCGCAGAGAAGCCGACGCGTTTGCGGGGCCGCGCGCTCCCGCCCCGGTTTCTCAGAGAAGGCCGACCCCGGATTTCCCGCCAGGAAGTCCTCTCAGCCTCAAGATTTCCAGGGAGCGACGTGCAGAGCGGTGACAAAAGTCCCCACGGAAGCCAGATAACGCAGCCACCAACCTCGGGTCGGATAGGAAGCGGTGGGAAAGGCGGGAACCTCTTGCCCACCGCGCCGGTCCAAAGCGTGAGATACAGACGCGAGCCGGCGTCACGCAATCGCGTACGACAGCGGGGCCACGTGATCGCTTACCCGCGGCGCCGATTGGCCAGGCGCTTCCGGGCCTCGCCCCCAGCACGAATCTTGGCTCCGGGAGGCGGTGCTACTGTGCTGCGCAGGCGTCCTGCGGCCCCACGGGGTGGGTGCCGGATCGCTGTCTGCGGCTGTGATGCTAGTTCTGCGGATGGGTCTACTGCTGAGTTTCCTCGCCCCGGGACTATTTCTTGGTCTCCTCGTAGTGCAGGGCGGCGTTCCGGCTTGGGGCTTTCCAGCGAATGCTCTCGATCTCCAGAGTTGCTCCAGGAAAGCAAGTTCGCCTCGAGGGTCATGTGCTCTCAGTCCCCTTGGGCACCCTCCCGGGAAAGTCCTTACAGTGTCTCCCTGCATTATCTGAGCCCAGCCCCAACTTACTTCTCACGCCTGACACTCTTGGGAAGGCGTATTGGTCCTCAGGACAAGGCCCCGTATATGCCCCAGGGGGATCTTTAGTAAAACCTCCACGGAGACTCAGTTGCTGGCATTATTTCTCTCTTTGCTGGCAGAAGGTGGCAGACTGATGTAACCTCATTCCTGTGTGTCTGACGAGTTACAAATGTTGCCGGGTTCATCTGCCTGCTGAGTAAGAGACAGCCAGTATCCAGAAACGGCAGGGTTCATAGCAGAGAAAGAGTTTATTCCGCATAGCTGTAGGCGGGAGATGGGAGGGATTTCTCAAATCCGCCTCCTGGAGAATTGGGGAGACTGGCTTTATTTATTTATTTTTTTACATAAATGGAATCATCCATCACTCTTCTATGTCTGGCTCTTTTGCTAAGCTTGATAGTGATTTTTTTTTTTTTTTTTGGTATGTCAGAACAAATTTTAAGTTGCTGTACAGTTATCCCATAGATACACTCACTACAATTTGGCATTTCTAATTCTTACCTATTATGAATAGACCTGTTATGAATCATGAGGAATCTTTCTGTACACTGATTTTTTTTCTTTCTCTCTCTTCTTTCTTTCGAGACAGAGTTTCAGTTTGTTGCCATTGGTAGAGTGCTGTGGCGTCACAGCTCACAGCAACCTCCAAATCCTGGGCTTAAGCGATTCTCTTGCCTCAGCCTCTCGAATAGCTGAGACTACAGGTGCCTGGGACAACGCCCGGCTATTTTTTTTTTGTTGCAGTTTGGCCAAGGCCGGGTTCGAACCCACCACCCTGGGTGTATGAGGCCGGCACCCTCCCCACTGGGCCACAGGCCACGCCCTCTGTAAACTGATTTTCATTTCATTTGGGTAAATACCTAGAAGTACGACCTCTTGCTTATATATTTAGTGTAAATGCAACTTTAGGAGAAAGCATCAAGCCTCTCCAGAGTGGTTGTACTATTTTACACTTTCCCCAGCAATGTATGAGAGTTAGTTTTTCCAAGGTGTCACCAACACTTTTACATTTTGTGGGTATGTGGTGGTCACATGTTGTGATTTTGATTTCCTGTGATTTGTGATTACATAACCATGTTACGTTGTTAGGTGTGTGGCTTGTAATAGTGCGGGTTGTTATTCTGGTAGGCAGTCTGCTCCCAGGTCGGTTAGATGTTTTCAGTGCTTGTTTGTAAGCGTCATTACAGTTGGTCTAGAGTGCCCTCAACTCTTTAGCCTTTCTCCTAAGGCTTGAGCTTCCTCAAGTCCTTACTGAATTCTGGGAGTGCTCAAAGAGGCCTGTCCACACAGACGGGTTGGAACTTGACTGTCTCCCATCTGGTGTGAGCTGTAGTGGTTGTTCAGTATATAGTTCCCCATAGTTTCTTTCTCCCCCTGGCTTCTTGGGGTCTCACCCTCCCACACAGCTCAGTATTCAGCCAAAGCCTCGGCAACACCCCAGGCAGATGTTGGGAGCTCTTCCCTGTCTAGCTCCTTCCTGTCCATGGCCTGCCCTGGCACGTTCCAGCTGTCTCAGCACCTGGAGCTCTTATCTCCACCAGTTCAGCTCCAGCTCAGCCCAAAGAGTCTGGAGGCAGAAGAGCCAGAACAATCCCAGGACTCATCTTCTGAAACCAGAGTGTGCCCTGCCTGTTTTCAACATTTGAAAACAGGTTTTTCATATATTTTGTTTAATTCATTTTTTTTCTTTTTTTTTACAGCTGGAGGGCTTTTCTGTTACTATTAGTTACTCCATCAGGGTCAGATGGGTAATTTGATGACAGCACTCTTTCTGATAATTTTCTTTTATCTTATTCAGACACTTCTAAGGGCTTATAATTCCCTGCAGTATTCGTGAAGCAGGGATTAGTCAACATTAGTCAACATTCTCCAGAGAAGAAGAACAAATGTGTGTATGTGTGTGTGTGTGTGTAGAGACAGAGAGACAAGGACAGGACCAGGTTTAAGGAATTGGTTTACCTAATTGTGGAAGCTCACAAGTCCTGCTAGCTAGTTTGGGGTAGGCTGGTTTATTAGTAGTTTATTCTATGTCTTCTGTTTCCTCCTGTACCTCCCCATCCTAAGCAGATGGCTGTATTCTTCATGTTTCCTTGTTCAAGAATCTGATTGAAGAACACCCTCCTGCCAGCCTTATGTGAGTCTAACTTGTTGAAGAGATTTTGCTACAAAATCAACAATCAAATCTCTCCAGGTGACGAGAAGGAGAGATGTCTCCCAGCAGGGCCCTGAGGCTGGAGATGTGCCAGGATGGAATGGCCTGGTGAGGTAAGGCCAGTGTTGGGTCATCCTGGAGTATTTCCTGGAGTGCTTAGGGCACCTGCAAGGAGTGAGAAGACGATTTTCAGAATTAGATAAAGAAAACATGGTCTGGAGCAGTGCCTGTGGCTCAAGGAGTAGGGCACTGGCCCTATATGCCAGAGGTGGTGTGTTCAAACCCAGCCCTGGCCAAAAATTGCAAAAAAAAAAAAAAAGAAAACTTGGTCTGTATACCCCAGTGGAATACTACTCATCCACGAAAAAGAATGAAATCCTGCCATTTGCAAAAACATGGATGGACCAGGAGGGCATCATGTTAAATAAAGTACGTCAGACAGAGAAAGAAAAATGCCACCTGATCTCACTCCTATGTGGAATCTGGAAAAAAATTGATATCACTGAAGTTGAATAGAACAGAAGTTACCACAGGCTGGGGAGGGTGGGTAGGGAGAGGTTGGTCAGTGGGAACAAAGTTAGAATTAGGTAGAGGTATTAACTCATTCTTAAGTTTTGTTGTTCGAGTCACAGTGGGGTGACAATGGGTAACAGAAAAATATTATATGTTACAAAATAGTTGGAAGAGAGGCTTTTCAGTGTTCATACCACAAAGAAATGATACATTTGTAAAGTGATGGATACAAAATTACTGTACAACACAGATACATACTGAAATGTCTAATTCAGTGTACAATTACTACATATCAATTAAAAAATAAATTTTTAAAACATTTCAGAATTGATACTAAAAAGAAAATCCAAATTTGTAACCATCATAGAAATATTTGAATTTTGTTTGATTTCCTGACAGTTATGGTTATCATTTTTATTTAAACTACACATGGACATGTGCTACAACCTTTTTAGTGCTCTCGGGTCATGAGGCTCCTAGTCAGTCCAAGGACGGGACTGTGTCCCCACAGGAGAGCTGCTCCCGGCCTCACTTGTCCACAAGGAGAATCACTGCTTAGACCTTGTGAAACCAACCGGTGAGTTTTCTTCCCACCTAGCCAACGTGTAAGGTGTTACCTGTTTTAGTTTTAAGTGGTTGAAATCCTTTGGTATCCCCTCCTCTCTCTTTCTTTCTTTCTTTCTTTCTTTCTTGCTTTCTTTTTTTTTTTTCTGAGACAGAGTCTCACTTTGTTGCCCTCAGTACAGTTCCATGGCCGCATAGCTCACAGCAACCTCATACTCTTGGGCTTAAGCAATTCTCTTGCCTCAGCCTCCTAAGTAGCTGGGACTACAGACGCCGATGCCGGCCATAGTGCCTTGGCTATTTTTTTAGAGATGGGGGTCTCACTCTGGTTCAGGCTGGTCTTAAACCTGTGAGCTCAGGAGATCCACCTGCCTTGGCCTCCCAGAGTGCTAGGATTATAGGTGGGAATCACCCGGCCTGCCCCCCCCCTTTCTAATCAACCCTGATTTTCCTTTGAAAACATCAAAGGTTCCTAACCATTATGGGATCCCTGTATTTCACTGGCTGTTTTCTGATA
>NW_003852575.1:1940414-1941978 GCF_000181295.1 Otolemur garnettii | reverse complement strand
GTGCTCTAACTACTGAGTGGCAGCCCGAGCCAGAAAGAGAGAATTTTAGAGTCTTTGTGATGTAAAACACATTCAGAAATTCCTGCAGAGAAATCCTGGGTTACTACATTCTATATTACTCTTCAAGACTTCTGGGGCTGAATTTTTCCAGTTTACTTTGTTTTTGCCTCAACCTTCAAAGCAAGACTTCTAGGTACCATAGCTATATTCTGGCCACCTGAACTTATCACAATTCAACTGGTAAACACATCTGAATAGGTTTCAACGCATTTCAGTTGAGTTGATTTTCTTCTCAAAGCGAAGCACAGGTGTAGCCTTAAAAGAAACCAGCAGCAATGCTGTCCTTCCCTAGGATGTCACAAGGTTGATCCCCGAGCTCCAGTAAGACCTGTTGAAGCAGACACTTTGGGGACAGTGTTGAGGGAACCCTTAGTCTTTTATTTTTTTGTGGTTTTTGGCAGGGGCTATGTTTGAACCCGCCACCTCTGGCATATGGGGCTGGTGCCCTACTCCTTTGAGCCACAGGCACCACCCAGGAACCCTTAATCTTGATAAACTCCCAGCAGCTGCAGAAGCACTGTAAAAATTTGGGACTGATTCTGTAGGCCAGTACTTTATTGTGCAGCTTGGGGCAGGGAAGGTAAAGGGCAGATTGTGACCACATTCAAAGTCAGGAGCTATTGGCAGATTCCTACCACACTGGTTAATTCCCAGCCTTGCTCAAACAAATAGGAAGCAGGGGAGAGAGAAAGTAAAGAGAGTTTGTTACAAAGTATGTGTTCCACAGAGACACTCTGAACTCTCCCGGACATTTCTCCAGTGCTCGCGCTTCCCTTTTTCTTTCTTGCCCTCCTGGGTCTACTCTCTGCTCCTGTCGCCCTCATGATTTTGTCTGTTTCTTAGTTGGCCAGAGTCCTTCTTTCGAAAAGTAAGCGGTAATCATACAAAGAGTGTTCAAGTTACGAAGCCAAAGATGAAAGATTATTCCAATGTGCGAGATGAAAGGAAAACGGAGGCCCAGATTGTATAATTAAAATGGCTTTATTCTACCTGAGTACAGGTGAGGTCAGATTTCCAACCAGGCCAGGAAGCAATCCACAGGTTGGGAGTGGGGGGTTTTAAAGGTCAGGAAGGTGGGGGTCGGGATATTCCCTTTCCTGGGTTGGACGTCTGTTGTAAGGGTGGAGGTTGGCCCATTCACCTTTCTTAGGTGGGACATCCGGTGGGAGAGGGTAGGGATTGATTCTTTTAAGCAGATCTACTCTATTTGGGCAGGATTTGACTCTGTCATAGAGATTGATCGGATTTCCGCTGGGAACCCCAGTACCTCAAGGAAAATAGAGTGACTGTTTCCTCCCAGGGCCATCCTTGGTGCCCACGGGACCTGTCTGCCGTGCTCCACACTTCAGAGGAGGCAGGTAACTGTGCCTTCTCATTTCCTTAAACGGCTGATAGTGATACAGTGTGTTCTTTTTATGGGCAAGTATTTAATGTAACAGATTAATAAAAGAAATTCATATCCATTTACTCTTGACACCATATCATTGATATACACAGAAATTTC
>NW_003852575.1:1933870-1940063 GCF_000181295.1 Otolemur garnettii | reverse complement strand
GCCGGTTGAGCTATAGGCGCCGAGCCATGAACCCAAATCTTGCTCTCAGATGTCCCAGTTCCTAGGCACTGTGGATTTAGCTCCTTCCCCACCTGTCTTCCTTGGCTCTATCCTTTCCCTGGGAGAGGAGGTGCAACTGGAAACTGGGGTGTGCCAAGGCCTCCAGCTGAGTTTGGCTCTGAGGTTTCTACTTCTTGGGGTCATGGTTCTCATGGGGTGTAGCAAGGGGGGGAACCTTCTTCCCTCTGCCCCTCAGGGGCATTTGACAATGTCTGGAGATGGTTCTGGTTGTCCTAACTGAGATGGGTGGTGGTACCGGCATCAGGTGAGTGGAGACGGGGGATGCTGCTCAGCCTACTGTGGTGTATAGGGTAGCCCCACAACAACTGATTCCTTGGCCCCCAGTGTCAACAGGTAAGAAACAAAACATGGGTAATCCCAAGAACAAGCATTTTTGCAGAACTTTTCTCCTGTCATGTCAGTTTCATATGCAGCACTTTAATTTCATGTTGTCGCCTCAATGGCCAGAGAAGTAAGCAATGGCCTATCATTTTCTACTAAGGAAACTAAGGCTGCATCCGTCTTAAATGCACTGTCTGGAGTCGCAGGTTCTGAGAGGGGGCAGTCTGTGAACCTATCAAGGGACCACCTCTGGGTGGGGGATGCTTGGGAAGACAGCTTTGCCTTCAGTGGTCGCAGAAGGCCTATATCCCTTGGCCTTGGGAGGGGGCCCCAGACCAGCCCCCCCAGAGGTCCAGAGTGTTTGCCTCCTTGGCAGGTGCTTCACTGTATCCTGTCACGATGCAGCCTCAGGTGAACCTCTTACAGAAGGTGTCTTCTGATCAACAGAAAAGACAGATTGCTGGGATTTCATGCTGTTTACACCTGAGGTTGTGGGACTGTTTGCACATGCTTGCTGATCATTGGCTGTAGAGGGGCAGAAATTGTCTGAGACTTGGGTAGGGAGGGAGTGTGTATGGGGTAGATAACACTTACACATGTGTAAATACTGGTGCTGCAAAATATATCCTAGATGGTCTAATTCGATATATGTGGCCATGGCTTGGGGTAGCCCACAGCTCCGACATCTGTGTGGCACAGAGGGTCTGACGGGCTCGGGGAGCTCTCTACACAGCAGCCATGCTGTCCTTGTCTTTCTTGCAAGGGGCTTCCTCCAGAGTACCTGTGATCTGGTGAGCAGAAGGTCAAGGCTGTGGGGTTTGAATGAAGGGTGGGGTGTGGGAAGGAGGCAAAATTTCTGGGAAGAGCCTCAGGGACTCCCAGGGGTGGGAGTTAAAGCTTTCATCATGGACAAACTGTCTGCTTGGATGTTCTGGGTTTGCTGAGAAGAGGCAGAAGATGTTCTTGGACTGATTTCTGTATTGAGTATTTAAAAACTGTTAATCATTTGGTAATCTTCTATCTCTGTCATCAGCCTGTCTGCAGACTGGCCCAGCAGGAGCTCTGGGGTGGAAAGTGTAAGAATGGAGACCTTGGAACCGAGCGGATGGGTGTGGCTCACAGTTCAGGGGTGGAGGGTCGAGGGAGTAGGCAAAACCTCCCCATCCTGAAGTCTGTTTCCCTTGATTTGAGAACTAGATTGTAGATCTTTGCTAGTCCAAGTGTATGCCTCAGACGGTGTCACTGGGGCTTGCTGGGAATGCAGAAGCCCAGAACCCTCCCAGGCCTGCTGAGTCACACCCTGGCAGGAAGGGCTGTTCTTGAGAATAGGGTGAGAGTCCAGGCTGGATACAGGGCCCAGAGGGAGAAAGATGTCAAATCACCTCTGGTGACAATGTCAGGAGGAAGTGCAAGAAAAATGCTGTGTACTCTGTGCCACTTGAGGAAGAGTTGCAAAGGGGTTCTTTTGTGAAAAATAAATAAAAGTTGCCAAAAAAAGTATTGCCAAAGGTAAAGTTGGCCACACAATGAAGCGGTAGGGAGACATTCTAATCAGTAACTATTGCAACATGGAAAAGAGTCTGGTGTGGACTGAACGTAGCTGGGATTTGTGGAGGTGACTGGGCATTTTAAAGGGAAAAGCGGGGAGTAGGGCATGAGTTGGGGCTTAGTTACAATCAGGGGAGTGAAAAAATAACCAAGAGCAAGAAGGCCAGGTGGGTCATTGGGCTTGTCTGCTGGGGCTTGCTCAGGTTAGGCCCCTGCCTGTCCCTGCAGACTGGGAGGGCTCCTGCCCTCAGGTGTTGGCTGAAAACACAGTAAATGCCTTTGGCAGCTTTGAGTATTTTCAGGCTGGCACTTTGAGGGAGGCTAGAGCAAGCCTAGGGTTGTGACCTTGTACTAGCTTTTTTTCCAGGTCTTTATGATGAAGGCCAAGGCCCAGGACAGAAAGGGCTCTGACCCTTTTGCAGCCTGTGTCTCTAGGTATCTGCCATCTGTCCCTGGCCTCCTGAGTCCCTCCTGCATTTCTTTGTCTGCTAATGTAGGACCTTTATCCTGGTTCCACCTGTTTCTCCTCTTTACTTAAAACTATATTACACGGCATTTTAGAGATTCTGTCTCAAAAAGAAAAAACAAAACCCCCAATTCTGCAACATATTAATAAGATATAGACAATTTACTGACAGTTTTGTGGGAGAGTTGGGAAGGCTTGGAATTGCAAACTCTGGGGCAAAACTGCCTGAAAGTGCATTCCAGCTTCGCTCAAGTTATCCCAGGACTGAGGCTCTGCTCGCCCTCTCTGCCTGCTCTTCCCTGAGCAAATCCTGATGTTGTGTCCAAATCACAGCTCCAGAGCAGCCACGCGCCCTGCTCCCCGAGCCTCCACAATCATAAATCACATCTTTCCCTTTGTCTGTCCCCTCTACGTTGCGTGTGAATGTCCTGCATAGTGTGGGGCGGAGTTTGCGCATGTGCAGTCCTGTGCTGGGACTGTGCGCTGTCTGCCGGGTATCATCTCGTTCCAGTAATTTCAAGCTTCTCTGGAAACAGCGTTTGTCTCTATAATCCACCATCCTTATCCATCACCCTGAAATCCAAGAAGCTCTGAGAGCAGAACATGTTCTGTAACTTTGCGGTGAACTCATTTAGTAGCAAAACCTTGACCTGCCCTGGGGCTATTTATATTCTTTTTGTATCTCACTTAGTGTGACTATTTACATTTTGCTATGGAAATGCTAATACCAGGTACTCCGCTAAGCCTCACCAGGGGTGCTGTGAGTATAAGGTCTGCGCACCTTGTTAGCTGTTTAAATCCAGACCATTCTGAATCACCAGTGGTTTCAGGTAAGGGTTTGGACCTGTACAACTTTTAGTCTTCAGCACAAGCTGAGTGCGGAGACTGTGTGTGATTTTTGTTGGCTCCGTCGGGGCGCAGACCACGCCTTGGGACCAGTGTAACACAGGTCTCCACAGAGCTTTGCCCAGGGAATGGATCAGTGCTTGTAAGTTCCCAAGTCACCATTCAGATTTGCATGTGTGTAATTTGCTCACCAATGCCCTTTGACCAATTCAGCCCACGTCTGAGAGTATTGTCGATGTCCTCATTTTCTCAAATATTTTTGCCTGAAGAGTTTTCCCTTCTGAGGATTTATCATACCCAGGGGAATTGCTTTTCAATCTTTTGGTTGCAATTACTCTCAAGTCTTTTCTGGCAGGGTTACCAACACTGTTAACCCCCCTAATGATCTGCTATGGGATCCTTAACAGGCGTGGAGGTGTTCGCTTGGCAGAGGGAGCTTGCCCTGCGGATCTCTGTGCAGACGCTCAGGTGGGCGTCTATTTGACAGGCTCTGCTGGAGCTGCAGAATGACTTCCCTGATCTGGAAGAGCAAACCGCAGACATTTCACATATTTGCAGGTATTCTAAAACACTTTTTGTGAGATGAGAACGTTACATTTACTGTATTTTGAGATTCTCCAACATGTATTGGAAGAAGAGGCCAGTCACGTTACACTGAAGTTGAGGTGTGTTCTGTGAACCCCCAGCTTACTTTGTCACTAGCTTCCCTGTGGATCCCATCGACTCCCATGGGACTGGAGTTCTTTCCTCTGTCAGGACCGGTTCTTCCTCCTGGAACTTTGGCTGGTCTTTCTTCTGCTAAACCAAAGTTGCCACTTCCTTTGCAATTCTGTTCAAAACTCTCTTCTCAGGAACCTTTTCTAAAAACCCGCCTCTGTATGTTGATTTTTCGTTATCAACCTTCCCAGTACTCTTGGTTGAATGAAGTTTGATGAACACAACTCTTTGGCAGTGAACATTTGCATTCATATGCCTTTCCTCTTCTCTTGGCTTATTTGTCTAAACTCCTAGGGACTCGTTGACTGGGTCAAAGCATTGAGACATTTTATGGCTGATAGAATCACTTCATTGAAAAAGTATTTGTTGGATATCTGTCGGGTGCCAGGACTGTGCTGGTAGCTGAGGGAGTGACTGTGACCCAGGGAGCGATCTCTCAGCCTTTCTTAGAACTTACCTTCAGGAGGGGGAGACGACCACGACCAAATAAATGATGGGGACAGAAAACATCAAACAGGGGGCAGCACTGTACAAAACAGTAGGGCAGTAGAACTAACTGAAAGTGATTGTGGTGAGGGGAGACACAGTTGCTGTTTTATAAGGCGGGGGCGGGGGGGTCAGGGAAGGCCTCATTGCAGAGGTGATATTTGAGCAGAGACCTGAAGGAGGGAAATAAGTGAGTCCCACAGGACTCTGGCAGACACAGGGTTGATGCAAATGTCCTATGGCAAGAAGTACCCTCTGAACTTCCATTCAGAGTGCGTTAATACACTTGGTGATAAACAGGTCTCTGAGGCCCTTTTTGTTAAAAAGAAAATTTCTTTTATCTTTTTATTATGGACTGAAGGTTTCTGACCCACACCCAAATCTGAATTCCGATGTTGAACCCCTAATCCCTGATGTTATGATATTTAGAGGTGGGGCCTTTGGGAGGTGATGGGGTTGGGAGGAGGTCAGAAGAACGGGGCCCTCATTGTGGGATTAGTGCCCTTATCCTTAGGGGATGAAAGGACCAGAGTTTGAAGTCTCTCTTTGCCATGTGAGGTATGGCAAGCAAGAAGGCAGCCATCTGTCCATCAGGAGGACCCTCACTGAGAAATGACCATGCTATCACTCGATCTCAGACTTCCAGCCTTCAAAATCATAAGCAATAGTTGTCATTTAGCCACCTGGTCTTGGTATTCTGTTACCACAGCCTGAACTGAGACACATTCTCTGTGTCAGCCTGGATGATCTCAATTGACCTATCTCTAAATCTGTTGAAACTTACTAGTGAATTTTTCATTATAGTTATACTTTTCAGCTCCATTTTATATATATATAAAATATGTATATATCCCTTAAAATACATATATATCCTATATATATCCCTTATTTCTTTATAGTCTGTATCTGGTGAGACATATTTCTTATACATTGCTATAGGTTTTTTTCTCTTTTATTGACATATAATAATTTACATATGTATGGGGTACCTGTGAGTGTTACATGCATGGATTGTGTAAGAAGTAAGTCACGGTATTTGGGGTATCCCTCACTTTGAGTGTTTATCACTCATATGTGTTGGTGTCATTTCAAGTCCTCTCTTCAGGTGGCTTTAAATATACGTAGTATTGTTGCTAAGTGTAGTCACCGTAGTTGGCTATCGATCTTCAGAACTTCTTCTAATTCTATGTTTGTACTCACAACCAACCTCTCTTCATCCACCCCTCCCACCATCACTTACTCTTCCCAATCTCTGGTCTCTTTCAGTCCCTCAGTTCCCACATGTGAGTGAGAACATGAGGTATTTGTCTTTCTGTTCCTGGCTTATTTCAGTTAACATGATGACCTCCAGTTCCATCCCTACTGCTACAGATGACATGATTTTATTCTTTTTTATGGCTGAATTATATTCCATTGTGTGTATATGCTAGATTTTTTTTTATTTGTCCATGACAGACATAGGTTGAGTCCATATCTTTGATAGCATGAAGAGTGCTATGAAAAGCATGTGAGTGCAGCTGTCCCTTTGATTACTAACTTCTTTTCTCTTGAGTAGATAGCCAGTATTGCTATCTTGTGTAATTGCTAGATTGCTAGATTGTGTAATATTCTATTTTTAGTTTTCTGAGAAATCTCCATACTGTTTCCCATAGTGGTTGTATTAATATATATTACTACTAATAGTGTATATGAGTTCCTTTTTCTCTGTATTTTTTTTTTTTTTTTTTT
>NW_003852575.1:1919463-1932990 GCF_000181295.1 Otolemur garnettii | reverse complement strand
AACTCTTGGGCTTAAGTGATTCTCTTGCCTTAGCCTCCTAAGTAGCTGGGACTACAGGCACCAGCCACAATGCCCGGCTTTTTTTTTTGTAGAGATGGGGTCTCACTCTGGGTCAGGATGGTCTTGAACTCCTGACCTCAGGGTAATCTACCCACCTCGGCATCCCAGAGTGCTGGGATTACAGGCCTGAGCCACCATAAAGTGATTAATATCACTTTAATGATATTTATTCTTCTAGTTCATGAGCATGGGATGTCTTTACATTTGTTTGTGTTCTCTTCAGTTTCTTTCATTAGTGTCTTAGAGTTTCCTTGTAAAGATCTTTCACCTCCTTGGTTAAATTTATTCCCATGTATTTGTTTTGCCCCGGTCCCAGACATCCAGCGATCAGGCTTGCCTGCCTGGTTCCTGGTGGGAGCAACTTCTGTGGCAGTGTGCAGAGCAGGGCAGAGGCTCTTACTGTCTGCTTGGGAGGCCAAGTACAGAGTTTGTGCTGCTGCTGAGGGCAGGATTGCTTCCTATGGCCCAGACAGAGCGCTCTTGGGCTCTGGAAAGCATGTGTTCTGGTTTCCTCTGTCCCAGGGGCCATGGTTTTGGTGCACTGCACCAGCTTCAGCTGAGGAGTAGTACTCCCTGGGGGCTAGAGTACTGGGGACCCCACGGCACCTTTGAGTGCAGCCAGCGCTGAGCATCTGCAGCCTTCCAGGGGAGATATCAGGGGAGGATTGTGGGATTTGGAAATATGTGGGCTGTGATTCCCAGGGCAGGATGCAGTCTCATGCTGTGGCTGCTTAGTTCTTGGGGGGTGTGAGTGAACCAGCACAAGTTCCATTTCTGGTGTGATGCACTTGCCGGGTCTTTAAATCACCACCATGCTAGTGTAGTGTCAGGGTATGTGTGGGTAGAGGAGCCCCCCTGCGGTTCCAATTGCAGCTGTCCATGGTGGGTACATGGACCTCTGAAATCCTCTTGCTGCTTCTCAATACTGAGCCCTTCTGAGCTGGCAGCAGATCTTCCTTGTCCTTCAGGGCCTCACGTTTCCTGTGACTTCTGTGCTGGGCTCTAGTGTTCTCTCCGAGATGTTCTATTCAAGGTGTGATTATCCATTTATAATTTGGGTTCTTCTTTCCTAACAGGGTGAGTGTCCAATTTCTCAAGTCAACCATCTTGAACCAGAATCTTCTTTGGTTCTTTAGGTGTGGCTTTCTTTAACCCTTGACCACACGATTGTCCTTCAGTGTCTGTGGGGCACTGGTTTTAGGACCCCTGGGGACACCAAACTCTGGGGTGTTCAGTCAGCCCAGGGTACCCACAGAGTCTGCATCCATGGATTCAGACCTTGAACCAGAAATCGTGGTGTGGACAGGTGGGCAGAGGCTGACAGTACAGTATTCTCACTAGCTGATTTGGCATCTTTATGTGGCATGTTCAACACGTGACAGCTTTTGTCAGATTTTGATATTTCAACTTTTTCTTGAAAACCAGACACATTAAATAAGGCAGTGACAGTGAAAATCACATCTCCACAAGCATAGTTGTCGGTGCTATTTGCTCAATCACTGTCCTGAATGAAGTGTGTAAAGTCTATGTTCTTTGTCCTATGTGGCCACTAGAGTCTCTGAGGGCTCCAGATGGGAGTGGGACTTCTCAGGCTTCTGTTCTCACAGCCACCATGAGCTGGGAAGGAGATAGTGGTCGGGCAAATGCTTCGAAACTCACAGTTCTTACAGAAGTTCAGTCGCTCTTCTTGAATAAACCTCCTGGATTGCTGAAAGCCTTTTCTTAATTCCCAGACCTCTGAAAAAGCTCATTTTGACGATTTTCTGTAACTTTCAGCCAGACCTAATTTCACCATTTGCTTGGAACTTACCTTTCTATTGTTTACCTTCAGATTTGTAAATCTTTTTGCTCGCTGTTCAGTAGAGCCCATCCTAACCCACCTCACCTGCAGGCTTTCAGACCCTCCAGTTCTTTTCCCCTCTGGTCACTCTTGCTTCTCCAGAGCCAGCCTAATTCCCAAGCTCTTTATCACACTGAGGCATTTTAGGATAGAAAGAAAATCTAGTAGAACTTTCACAGCTGACCACCCCCCTCCATTGATCATCTCTACATTTGACCATCCCCCCACACTGATCATCTCCACATTTGACCACCCCGCCTACACTGATCATCTCCACATTTGACCACCCCCCCACACTGATCATCTCCACATTTGACCACCCCGCCTACACTGATCATCTCCTTAAGTTGACCTGATTTTCACAGACTGGATGTGCACCTCATGTATGTACAGTACAATAGGCTTAGTTCCTTATGCTGACCGGTTGGTTACAGTCCCTTGGGCGGTCAACTTACAGAGATCCTACTGTATTTCCTGATTATGTAATTATCACATTTTCCATGGCTCACTGATTAGAGATTTGATTATACTTTATATCCAAATGTTGTATACTTTATATCTAAATGTTTAATTTTCTTGATATACTTATTTTTAATTTTATTTATTTATTTATTTATTTTTAGGCAGACTCTCACTCTGTTAACCAGGCTAGAGTGCTGTGGTGTCAGCTCACAACCACCTCAAATTCCTGGGTTCAAGCCATCTTCCTGTCTCAGCCTCCAGAGTAGCTGGGACTACAGGGGTCCGCTACAATGCCAAGCTAGTTTTTCTTTTTTTAGTAGAGATGGGATCTCACTCTTGTTCAGGCTGGTCTCGAACTCCTAAGCTCAAGGGATCTAGCTGCCTAGGCTTCCCAGGATGCTAGGATTATAGGCATGAGCCACTGTACCCGGCCAATTGTACACTGTACACCTTTTTAAGACTGAAGAGCATATAAAATAAACACTTCAGTGGAGGGTGTATGTGATTGATCTGGTCCCAGCTTCACCAAAAAGCCCAGCAGTTTGCCTCCAGGGAGGCTGTTTGTATCTGCTGTAGTGTAGGTGAGGAGGTAGGAATTCATCTACTGGGTCCCTCCTGTTGTCTCCTCTAATCAAAGTTCCCTTCACAGAATACTGACCTCCCACAAATCAGGGCCCTGCCACTCAATCTGCAAAAGAACCAAGGGCAACAGGAACAGTCCCAAGAGAGGTGGGGTGTGGGGAGGTGTGACATGTGGCTGGATCGGCCTGGTTTTGCTTAGACCTTGAGTACGAGGCTCGTGTGTTCTGGTCCTTTCTGTCTCCAGTTGGTCTCACAGCCTCTGGCTGGTCCGGGGAGTTCCTTGCTCTCTTTCCTGGGAGCAGAATGGGTGTGTCAGGGCAGACACCTGCTGGTCTTATAAGCAGTTTGTCCTCACAGGCCCTGTTTCTTCCTTGGCTCACTGTTCTATCTCCTGTGTCTCTGTCCCCTTGTCCTTCTCCTCCTTAGCTCAGCTCTGGAAAGAACCCTGGAGACCTCTGGGAGCAGCGATTCTCAAAGTTTAGCTCCAGTACCACCTGGGGTTTTGCTAAACACAGATTTCTGGGGCCCGTCCCCAGATGCTCAGTTTCTAACTGGGGAATCAGTACTGAGGCCTGAGAATTTCTATTTCCAACAAGTTCCTGGGTGCTGCTGGGTTCCCACCCAGGGGCCATGCTTGGAGAACCACAGAGTTAGGCCTCAGCGGGACTTTTGTGATGCCTAAGGTGATCAATGCTCAGGGTCTGGGAGTTCAGCCCAATCCTGGCTGAGGACAAGTTCCTGAACCACCCCAGGCCCCAGTTTCCCGTCTGCAGTAGATTGATGAACGGGATGTGCCGCTCAGTAAGTGAACGCTGTGAGGGCCATGCAAGTGCAGCCTGTTGTGATTTTCATTTGGCTTTTGGGGAAAGGGACTTCGAGGGAGTGAAAGTTGGGTCCAAGCTGGCCAGGAGTACAGGGGGGCCTAGAATCCTGCCTTTCACTCCAGGAGCGTTACCTTTCCGCTTTCCAAGCCACCTCCTCTTGAGCTTTTGGTCACATAAGTATCTGCATCAGCCCCAGATGAGGCATGCTGCCCAGCCTGGAAGGACAGGGAAGCATTTTCAGAGATGTGTTAGAGGTAGTGCTGGCGTCTGGGCTGCATGGTGGGAAGACCCCCAGCCCTGGAGCCCTGTAACCAGCCTTTGACCTCTAACTCAGCAGGTGACCTTGGGCAGGTCACTTTACCCTCTGGAGCTTCCTTTTCTTTACCAGAGAATGGGGTCAGAGCCCCTGCTGCCTCCTGTCATTGTATACTGAAGAGCAGTGATGTGTGTTCACTCACTCATTTTTTCACCATGAGACATGAAGGACAGTGCCTGTTGCATCAAAAACCACAAAGGGGAACGGTCCTGTGCATGCTACACAGCAGCAGTGGCGCTTTCCGGAGGGAGCCCAGGCACAGACTGAATCACTCCTGTTCAGGTTGGGGGTGGTCAGAGACCAAATCTCCTGATTGGGGAAAGCTCAGGACCCTGTGGTGGCCGACCTGCCTCTCTTTCCTCAGAGTCTGTGGCTTTGTTTCTGGGGTTCCCTTTCATTGCCAACTTGTCACTTGAGGGCTGGGCTTCATGCTGCTGTCACAAATCACCACTGCCTGAAAGCACCAGAAACAACAGGGGTTTATTCTCTCACAGTTCTGGAGCACAGAGGGCCAAGATCAAGGTGTAGCAGGCGGATCTGTTCTTTGCCTCTTCCAGCTTCTGCAAGAGCCTGGTGTCCTTGGTTTGTGGCTGCATCACCCCAGTCTCCTGCTCCATCTTCACAAAAACCTTATCCTTCTGTCTCTGTGCCCTCTCTCATAAGGACACCAGTCTGTGGAATTAGGATTCACATTAAATCCAGGATGATCTCATCTCCGTCTACCCTTAACTTAATTACATCTGCAAAGATCCTATGCAACAAGGTTGCATTCCGAGGTGGACACAACATTCTGGGGGGTCTATTTGACCTGCAGACATTACCATTGGGGTTAGTGTGGGTAGCCTGAGAGCCATCCACAGTGGCCTGGAAGCTTCTTCCCCTGGGCCTTGAGACAGGCTCTGTGGCAGGGGATGTGCCCTAATTTTTGTTGATGTGCCTGCTGACGCTGACTGGACTGGAGGATATTTGTCTGACCCCTTCCCTTGGCATTCAGGGAAGCTCTGGAGTTCTTTCTTCTTTCCTCTACCATTCCCCTGCCTGCCTTTCTTCTGAAATCTTTTCCTGATCATCTCAGATATGCTACAGTTGAACCTAAGCCAGTCTGGATGTTGTGGTCATTGAGAGAATAAAAGTTTTTAAATATTAAAATAAAAATTTGTTTAAAAATATTTTGAATTTGAGGCTGGGCATGGTGTCTCATGCTTATAATCTTAGCACTCTGGGAGACCAAGGTAGGTGGATTGCTTGAGCTCATGAGTTTGAGACCAGCTTGAGAAAGAGCAAGACCCAGTCTCTACCAAAAATAGAAAAACAGGCAAGAGGATCACTTGAACCCAAGAGTTTGAGGCTGCTGTGAGCTATGATGCCACATCACTCTACCAAGGGCAACAAAGTGAGACTGTCTAAAAAAAAAGGTTTTTTTAAATTTGAAAATATGATAGAGATAACTAATATATGTATAAATGAATGAAATTGGTGGTGGGTTGCAAAAATGCTCAAACCAAGGGCTTTCTGCGTGTCCCCTCTCATCTGGGTTATCAATTTCTGCAGCCCTCCTGGGGCCCTGTCAGGATTTCCTCTTGCCCACTTCATGTATATGTTGCAGACCTCCAGATTCCTGGCTGTGCTCAGGGACCAGGCTCTGGCAGTGGCAGCCAGTGCTGCCTCACTGTCAGACTCCAGTGCTTTGTTTACATTTCCTTGGGGCTCCTGCAGCATGACAATGCTTGGAGGCAAAATTTGTCACCTAGAGGCTTAGCGCTTGGTGTGCAAACTTGTTAGTTGCAGGCCAATGAGTGTCTAATTTGGCCTGGCCCATGCCGGGTGATGGCTCAGCCTTGAAGTATTGGTTCACCTCCAATTGCTGGCAGCGCAGGTGAGGGGGTGGGAACCGGTGGGTTTTCACTTAATTTCTTTGGCCTGAGCAGGCTTCCTTTAGCATTTTGAAGTGTGGATGAGCCCGCAGAGCCTGTTCAGATTCCCTTAGACACTAGTTGTCTTGGTCACACCGTGTCCAAGGTCCACGGTGTGACTAAAGGCCAGGGAGTAGCTGTCCGCCTGCATTTCTCCCGCTGGCTTCTCACTCCCAGGGCTTGTTATGGCACATTAGCCGCCGCACATTCCTTCACTGCTGAAGCTCTTAGGGTTTTACAGGGCAGCTCTTTGTGGCTTCAGCGCTGGTCTGTACTGAGAGACCATGAATAGAATCTCACCTGTGGGGTTTTCAGCAGGACGCTTCTGTGCCACTTCAACTGGGATGCTAGTGATGAGGGAGGCTGTTTTTCTTGTTGCTGTTTTTTGTGGGAGAAGCAAAGTAAGAAGTACAGAGATGGAAGCAGAGGAGGACGTTGGCCAGATAGGCCCAGAAGAGGGAGATGACAATGTCAGGGTGGGGCTGGGGAGATAAACCTTCTCACCTGCACTTCCAAGGCCAGCGTCTGTTGGAAGCAGAAGGGAAAATTGGAAGAAAGAACAATATTTGTGAAGTCTAGGTGGCCTGAGAGGGTGTGCTTTCTCTTGAGAATGTAGACATTTGATAAGGAGGGCTAGATGGTGTATGTGAGGGAATATTGGTTTGGAGAGGGCCCTGGGTCCAGAGCCTGCTGCCCCTTAGGCAGTGATTTTCAACTGGTGTGCCATAGAGGATCTTAGGTGTGCCATGAGAAATTTTAAAAATTATTAATGAAATTATTTTCAAATGAAGTTTAAAGCACAAGAAGTATATTCTTTTTTTTTCTCTCTTTTTTTGGGATCAACATAATTTAAGTGTGCTGTGGTAGTTTATAGATTCAAGTGTACTGTGAGATAAAAAAGTTGAGAAACACTGCCTTAGAGGCTCAGCTGTGGAGAGCGGGTATAATCCAGCCGTTATTCACTCTGCTCCAAGGGCAGGGGTTGGGGTGGAGGGGAAGCGCTGAGCCTCCACCCGTGCTGCAACTGAGCACTCTACAGTGTCTGCCTTAAAAACTGAGCTTCTGCTCATGCTTCCCCCAGAGCAAAGTTTCTACAGCTTAGTTTGAAAACAACCAGCGTGGATGAAGGGGCTCCAATGTGGCTTAGACCAGGGGCTGCTATTGACCATGCACCTGGTGATGTGGGGAGCTGCTCAGGGGAGCCAGCAAGGGGTAGAGAGGGGCTCTTCCCTGGATGCAAGTCCACAGAGTATATAGGGAAAGGGACAGACACCACAGGGCTGGGGGATGCAGAGAACTGCTAGCAATTCTATTAGGTACAGCAGTGACACTGGGGTGGGGATAGTCACATTAGGAAAAGTGGAATGGAATAGGGACGGTACCCTGGGGTTTGTTTCACCAACCATCAGCTTTTGGGAAAGAAGGTCACCTGGGCATATTTGTATGTAACTCATTTGGTTCATGTGACAGTGTAATGTGATTCACAGAAACTTGGTTTCTTTCCTGCCTCCCTAGAGAGGGGAAGTCAGCTCCGTCACCAGGGAGGGTTCCCCACCGAGATGTCAGAGCCAGGGCACTGGAGTCCAGCAGAGCCAGCCTGTGCCAGCTGGAAAACTGAGAACATGAACACCTCTTATAGGTTCCTTCAGTTCAACCTTGGACTTCGCAAATTACTGAACTAGTAGTTCACAAATTACTGAATTACTTCTGTTAGGACTCTTAAAGTTTCAGCAGGGGCAGAATGGACTGCTCTGTAAGTCCCTGGGTCCTCTTCCTTTTTTCAAGTTCCCATGAAGTTCAAGCTACAAACAGGTGGGAATGGGCCCCTCCCGCCTGGCTGAGTAGGTGTGGGAAGGAACAGAACTGACCCAGTGCTGGGATCGGGCCACAGGGGGACCATGGGGGACAGATGAGGAAGGAGAGAGGCAGGGAGAGGGAGAGTGTTGGGGAGAAAGAAGGAGAGAGGGGGAGAGAGGTTTGGAGAGAGAAAGGGATGGAGAGACGGAAAGAAGTAGAGATAGAGAAAGATGGAGAGAGGAAGGGAGAGAGGGAGAGAAAGATGCAGGGGGAGAGATGAAATAGGGAGAGAGAAAGGAAGAGAGGGGTGTGGGGGGAGATAGATATCGGGGGGTGGGGGTAGGAAGAGAGATCTCTCCAAGCCTGTGATCCTGTCTTTGAATCACGGGTGGGAGGTCTGACGTCCCGGTGGCCACGTGGCAGAGTGTGTCACTTTGGAAACAATTCATGCTGCCACCTGCAAAAAGGGGACACACATGTACATAAAGAAAGAAACCAAGGCCATATCAAATTATTTTTTTTATTGTTCCAGTCAAAAAAAGAGGAACACCTCAATATGTAAACAGTTTCTCTAACACAGCAAGTTCTTAAAGATATGTTGTATTCTAAAAAAATTTGGCATTGTCGTGATTTCTCAATACATAATTTGTGCTTTCGTGTTATTTTGCATGCTTTCATCCCGACTGCGCACTTGGAGTCGAGTAAAGGGATTACAGGAGGGCCAAGGGCAGGCCAGGAGCCAAACTCGTACTTGAGCCCCACCTGGCTTCCTTTCTGAAAAGCAAGGTGGAGGGGTCAGCAATATTGACCTCAGAAGCAAATCTCAGTTACTTTATCATGAAGAAAAGTCAGCAGTGTAGGTAGCATTTTATGAAAGGCGTGTGTCCTTTTGGTATTCCTGGTCCTCTCTGAAGGGTCAGCTTTACTCAGAGAAATCTAATGCCCCTGCCATCTGTGAGTCTCTCCTGCAGGAACTCCCGTGTGCTGATGTTGCTACACACGTAGTCCACTGCTACGTGCTTTTGAAATTCCACTGGTGTTTTGTTTTGTTTTCCACAGATACCCTGTATCCTTTCACGTTTTGTGTTTGCTCAGTGAAAATTACTCTTTTTTTTTTTTTTATTCAACCCTAAAGACTTAAGAAGAGCCTTTTGAGTGCTACGATAGGTTTATCCATAAATGCTCCCACGCCAATTCTTCCCTCGTCCGTGTTCCTTAGCCTGGAATTCCAAGTCTTCCCCAATTTAGCACCAGTTTTCCAGGTACATATGTCATCAAATCCTACAGTCCTAGGCTGGCACAGGTCCTGTGCGCTGATGGTGCCTTGTGCATGTCCTTTCCGACCTCCCCCAGGCTGGCCTCTCGCACTGAAACGCCTTCACTCCTGGATCTCTGCTTTCCACGACCTACCTAGTGTTTGAGGAATGTCAGGACAAATGTCCCTTTCCCCAGGACACCATTTCTTACTGCTTACACAGAAGCTTATCTGCTTTCTTTAAACTATAGTGAATTTGTTGAACTTGTCCCCGTCTGTTAAATTATCATATTCCTAAAACCAGACTCTGTTTCTTCATGTGTGAAGGGGGAGTCAGTGTTTTCTCCCAGGGTTTTTGTGTTTGATATACTTAGCACAGTGTTGTCTCATGGAAAGAGCTGGTAGCCCCGGGGGAGGCTGGTGGAGGAGCGTGAACGCTGTTACTGCCTCTCAGGGTCTTCATAGTGACTTGTCTAGGACGTGGCTCACTAAGTGTTCATGGCCAACACTCAGTGAAGCGAATGTGTATTTGGAACAACAAAATGTGGGTGTCAGCCAGCTTTCAGAATGTTTTGAGGGAAGTTTTGTCCTTTTCTAGTTTTAGTTGGCTGCTGGGGTCCCTGAGAACAAAAGCACAAGTGTGTGCCTTCTCCTTACGTTGGTGAATGTCAAGCACTTTGACGATGGCATACTTCATTTCTTGGTAGGATGTGAGCATGTTATTAGAAACTTACATTCCTAAAAGAGTTGGGGAAAAGTTGAAGATCAAGTGTGTCTGTGCTACCATCTTTTTGGAAGATTTGTGTCTTCTAGAAGTGGATGTCAGAGCTGGCACACCAGTGTGTCCCAGTGACATCCCAGCTTGATGGCCCAGTTCTGAGGGCTGCTGGGCTTGGCTCAGCTTACACCAGTTCCTGACAGTTGTGTGGGATGGTGAGAATAACAAATTCCAGGTCAGCAGAAACATGAACGTCTACAAACATGCAGCCCCCAAACCAGATACAGTATGATCCTCAATTTCGTAGGTTCAGGTTTAAAAAGACTATTGAAACGTTTGAATTGCTGTTTACTTTTGGACGAGTAAACTTTCCAGAATAATTGTCTTTCTGTTTTAGGAAATGGCTCACAGAACTGCCCTATATTTTACTGTTATGCTATTTTATTAGAAAAAACAAATACAATTAATTGTATTTCTTTTAATAGTGGAAAATGGCTTCTATTTTCCACTATTGGTATATGAATAAAGTAAAGCAGAGAAGAGTGACATGGCTAAAATAAAGTAGTTGAATTAAAGTATTTTTATGGTTTAAGTATTTAACCTCCTTAATTACATTCTGTTTTGTTTAGTGTGATTTTTTTTTTTTTTTTTTTGCCTGGGGCCACACACGCCTGCTTCAGGGAGGGGACACTGGATTCAGGTGAAAAGCAAGTTGCCAATAACCTGCTGGAACTAAAGGAATTGCTCATGGGTGAACTGGCAAGATGCAGATGCAGCCTTGCACTTATTTCCCAGCAATGGTGCTCACCTTCCTTGGCATTTTGTACGGTAGGGACACCACCGTGCTTGCAACACTTTATTAATCTAGAAGGTACCTGCCTCCTGATTCATACGTCTGCTACTAGGTTTAATGATGATAGAGAAGAGGGGAGAAGGATGCGGCTGGTGAGGTGCTACTGGAGAGTTGGTAGTTAAATACTGCTGCCGGCAAAGGAGTCAGTGGAACAGTTAAAAGAGCTAAGATTTAAAGCGAAACCACCTGCGGCCATTTAATGTAGGGGTGATGTAGACCAGAACTGATCCTAGAACCATATAAGCAGAGGTCATGGGGTTCAAATGCTTGCTGAAAAAGATGAGAAAATCAACAGCAGGTTACATGTTCTTCTTATGTTCATCCGGGACCTAGGATATAGACTACATTCTGGGCCACAGAACACGTCAACAAACGAAGGAGTAGAAATCATATGATGTCTGCTCCTAGATCACAGTGGAATTAAAGTCGAAATCAGTGACAGAAAGATAGCTAGAAAATGCCAAAAATAGTTGTAGATTAAAACACACATCTAAATAGCATGAGTCAAAGAAGAGATTTTAAGATAAAGTAGCAAATATTTTGAACTAAATGAGAATTAAAACACAACTTAGAAGTTGTGGGATGCAGAAAAAGCAATGCTTGGAGGGAAATTGATGACATTAAATGCTTATAGCAGAGAAGAAGATCTGAAATCAGTCATCTAAGTTTCACCGTAGGAAAGTTGAACAAAAAAAGCACATTGAATCCAAAGTAAGCAGATGAAAAGAAATAATAAAAATTAGAGCAGAAATCAATGAAATTAAAAATAAGATAATAATAGAAACCAATGGAATCAAAAGCTGTTTCTTTGAAAAGATCAATAAAACTCAATAAGCCTCTAGCTAGGCTAAGAAAAAAAAAGAAAGGACACAAATTACTATAATCAGAAATGATGTCGCTTGGGATCCCAAGAAGCATTATGAACAACTCTACACCTACAAATTTGATAACCTAGATGTAATGAATCAATTCTTTGAAAGATACAATTTCCCAAAACTTATACAAGAAGAAGTAGATTATCTGAATAGGCCTATATCTATTAAAGAATTTGAATCAATAATTGATTACTTCCCAAAAGATAAAGTGCTAGGTCTAGGTGAGTTCACTGGTGAATTCTATCAATTAAAGAAGAAATTTTACCAGTTTTCTAAAGTCCTTGTTAGAAGATAGAAGCAGAGGGAATACTTCCTGACTCATTCTATGAGTCCAGTATCACCCTAATAGCAAAACAAGACAAAGATATGACAAGAAAACTATAGACCATTATCTCTAATGAATATAGATGCAAAAGTCCTCAGTAAAATATTATCAAATTGGGTGGCACCTGTAGCTCAAGCGGCTAAGGCACCAGCCATAGACACCAGAGCTGGCGGGTTCGAATCCAGCCTGGGCCTGCCAAACAACAATGACAACTACAACCAAAAATATTATCAAATTGAATCCAACAACGTATAAAAAGAATTATACACAATGACCATGACCAAGTGGGATTTATGCCATGTTTATAAGGTTGGCTCAACATTCTAAAATCAATATAATGCCCATGAACTGGCTAAAGAAGAAAATGTCATGATCACATCGATAGATGTAGAAAATGCATTTGAGAAAATCCAAACAGCCGTTTACAATAAGAACTCTCAGTGAACTAGGAATGGAGGGTAAGTTCCTCACCTTGATTAATAATATCTGAAAAAAACTTAACAGCTAAAATTAGACTTAATGGAATGATGGCCAGAAACTTGAAACTTTCCCACCAAGATCAGGAATAAGGCAAGGATGTCCCATCTCACCGTTGCTTTTCAGCATGATCCTGAAGTCCTGGCTAATGCAATAAGGCAAGAAAAGGAAATAAAAGGGATGCAAATTGGGAGGGAAGAAATAAAACTGTCTTTGCAGATGACATGATCATCTATGTAGAACTGAAAAAATTGGCCAAAACCTTCTCTGAAATCTTCCTAAAGCTAATAAGTGATTATAGCTAGTTTGCCAGATTCAGTTAATATACAAAAAACGATAGTTTTCCTATATACAGCAAAAAAGAGTGGAATGGGAAATGAAACCTTATCATTTAAATCAGTACCCCCAGAATGAAATAGGCATAAATGTAATAAAATTACATACAATATCTACGTGAGGAAAACTACAAAACCCTGGTGGTAGTTATCAAGGAAGAACGGAATAAATAGATATTCCATGTTCATGGAAGGAAGACTTAATATTGAAAGATGCTCTTTCCAACTTGATCTACAGATTCAATGCAATACCAACCCACATCTCAGCAAGTTATTTTGTTGATGCCAACAGACTGAGTCTAAATGAAGTTTATATTGAGAAGCAAAATACTCAGAATAGGCAACTCAATACTGAAAGAGAAGTGTAAGGTTTGGGACTAATACTACTGGACTTTAAGACTTAGTATATGTATAAAGCTGCAAGCTAGCCTGGTGGCTCATGCCTGTAAAGCCCGCACTTTGGGAGACTGAGGTGGGAGTTTGAGACCAGTCTGGGAAACACAGTGAAACCCTATCTCTAAAATAAGTAAATAAATAAAAAAAAAATTAGTCAAGTGGGCTGGCACACACCTATAGTCCTAGCTACTTTGGAGGCTAAGGGGGAAAAATCATTTGAGACCAGGAGTTCAAAGTTACAGTGAGCTATGATGATGCCACTGTACTCTAGCCTGGGTAACAAAGCAGGACACTGTCTCTAAAATAAAAAAAAAAAAACTACAGTAATCAAAACAATGCAATATCAGTGAAAGAGCAGATAACTAGATCAATGGAAAAGAATAGAAAATCCAGTCTGGGCGTGGTGGCTCACATCTGGAATCCTAACCCTCTGGGAGGCTAAGACAGGGGGATCATTTGAGCTCAGGAGTTCCAGACCAGCCTGAGCAACAGTGAGACC
>NW_003852575.1:1918105-1919173 GCF_000181295.1 Otolemur garnettii | reverse complement strand
GAAAAAATGCATGTGAACACAGACCTCGAACCCTTCACAAAAATTAACACAAAATTTGTCACAAATCTAATGTAAAATGCAAAATTATAAAACTCCTGGAAGATATCATAGAAAATAAATTAGACAGTATTAGATATGACAATGACTTTTTTTACATACAACATCAAAGGAACAACATTCTATGAAAGAAATGTTAATAATGGATGACCTAAATTTCATTAAAATTAATAATTCTGGGTGGTACCTGTGGCTCAGTGGGTAGGGCACCAGCCCCATATACTGAGGGTGGCAGGTTTGAACCTGGCCCTGGTCAAACTGCAACAAAAAAATAGCTGGACGTTGTGGAAGGTGCCTGTATTCCCAGCTACTCTGGAGGTTGAGGCAAGAGAATTGCCTAAGCCCAGGAGTTGGGGGTTGCTGTGAGCTGTGATGTGACAGCACTCTACTGAGGGTGACAAAGTGAGACTCTGTCTCAAAAAAAAAAATTGGTAATTCTGCTCAGCAAAAGACAATGTCAAGAGAACAAGGAGGCAAATCACAGACTGGGAGAAAATATTTGCAAAAGACACACCTGATAAAGAATGCTCATCCAAAATATACAAAGAACTTTTAAAACTGAACTATAAGAAAACAACCCAACAGCCAAAAGTGGCCAAAAGGTCGGAACAGACACCTCAGCCAAGAAGATGTGCAGATGGAAAGCAGGCACGTGGAAAGATACTCAACGTCGTACGTCATTAGGGAATTACAATGCCACACCACCGCACACTTGGGAGAGTGGCCCAAACCCAAACCCAAACCCTGACAAGGCCGAATGCTAATGAAGATGTGGAGCAACAGGAACTCTCATTCCCGGCCGGCGGAGTGTGAAATGGTGCAGTCACTTTGGAAGACGCTTTGCAGTTTCTCACAAAACTAAACATAGTCTTACCATATGATATTTATGCAAGTGCATTGAAGACTTATGTCCATAGAAAACCATGCACACAGATGTTTACAGCAGCTTTCTTCATACTTGCTAAAACTCGAAAGCTACCAGATGTCCTTCAGTAGATGAGTGGGTGAGTA
>NW_003852575.1:1916018-1917533 GCF_000181295.1 Otolemur garnettii | reverse complement strand
GTGTCCCACTGTGGCTGTGCATGTGGGGGCTGGGGGCACGTGGGGACTCCCTGGAGTTTCTGCTCAATTCAGCAGTAAACCTAACTAAACCTGCAATAAGAAATGAAGTTTATTGATTTAAAGAGATAGAGGAGGGTACTCTTTCAGGGCAATGTGATGAGTTATCTAGGACCACCTTCCTCATCTTGGGGTAGAACCAGGACCAGAATCCTGGGCTTCTGAGTCCAGAGTTCCAAAAAACACTGAAAAAAAAATGCTATTTTATGACCCATTGTCTGTAGATTCAGGGAAGTGTATGGTAAATTTAAAAAGGAATGCTATGGTGATTTGGGGACAGGGGATCATAATTCTTAAGGCTTTGGATTTCTGGAAATTTTTACAGGGACAAGCTCATACTTGATTGGGAAGGATAGGTGGGTATGTACGTGTGTGTGCATGTGTGTGTATATGTGTATGTGTGGATTTGTGTGTGTGTGTGTGTATATATGTGTATGTGTGGATTTGTGTGTGTGTGTGTGTGTGTGGAGGAGATGGCTGTATTTGTTAATTAGGAAGGACTGGGAACACCACCCCTGTGTAGTGTAACGTCCAGAGGACTCTTGGTTCTTCTAGAAAAGGAGAGAGGAAGAGCTATACCAAGGCACATGTAGGGAGGAGCCGTGCGGTAACAGGCCACACGTCATGGTGGTGCTGGTTGTAACAGATGTAGGAAATATGATGGAAGTGGAGTCTGTCAGCACGGTTGCTGAGATCCTGACGAGTTCTCCTTTGTCCTCTGATGACATAGCAGGCTCACCAGGTAAGCACAGAGCCCGGGGCCTGGTGAGTCCTGACTGCCAGACCTAGGCATGACTCGGAGATTTGAATATTAATATTCTGTCTCCAAAATCAGGCCCTCAACTTGCATCCCCATCATCTTAAGCACCAACATGTCCAAAATTTCTCCAAAGCCAGTGATGTCCAGGGAGGTCACTGCAGAGTTGTTCCTAGTTAGCAGAGTTTATTTCTGTCTGGGCCTTGGGGCAGACTGAATTTAGCTCTGAAGGCCTCAGTGCTCAATTCCATTATGATAACAATATAAAGGAGTCTATTCTCAGGTTTAAAGTCAGATGGAAAACGTCAAGTTCAAGTTCTGGAAACTTTGCTCTGGGGGCAAAAATGAATATGTCTGATCTGAATTCAAGTTTTCTAAAGGAATTTATAAGTGAATTTTTGAATTGCTTTTGTTTGTACTTGGACTTATTGAAGCACTATTTGTTTTGGACCAATCTCAATCTTCTAGGCAGAATTTATTTAATGATTAAGAAAACAGCAGCTCTTTGGACACCTGTTATATCACATAATGTGAATTTAGTTTGGGATATATATATATATATATTTAAAGCAAATGTGATTTGGGTGTGGGCCTGTGTGTGGTGTGGGAATGATGGGTTAGAGAACAGCCTTTTAAGAGGCAACTTGGCCACCCAAGTGTGCGCTATTCCTAGAAGGAGGAATGGGAGCATCCTCTGCCCA
>NW_003852575.1:1881100-1915448 GCF_000181295.1 Otolemur garnettii | reverse complement strand
TACTCAGTTAAAAGTGGTGGTGGCAGTTACGTGGTAAAGGAAAAGACTAACCCCAGTAACAGGTTGCTGGATCATGGCTCCTGCTCAGAAATGAAATGAACCCTCAAGGAAGGTGCTGGAAAGATGAAGGTGGGGGTGAGATAAAGGAGATGGTTAAGAAAGAGCAACTGGGAAGAATGCTTGGATGATAATATGCTGCCATGTGAAAGCTCTGTGGGCACCTGGGCCAGCCTGGGTGTGGCCCTCGGTGTTGCCATCTAGGGAGTGCCTTGCAAATGCTGTCCTCGCGTGGCAGCTGTGCTAGAGGAAAGGGAAGGGACGTGACATTTTTTGACCAGGGTATGATTTTTGTTGGTTGTAGGCCGGGTTCAAACAGACCAGACTCAAAAAGAGAGAACAGGCCAGGCTCTCCAGAGAGATTGCTGCAATGGCCTGGTGGCCCACTGAGTTTGTGCTCATGCCATCATGACACTGAAAACTGAGATTTTCTAGAGGGGTAAAGAATTAGACACGTAGAGGTGAAAAAAAAAAGAAGAAGCACCGAGATAATCCCCATAGGAAAATGAGAATGTTTTGGACATGCTCACACGCACTCCATTTATGCGTGGTATTATTTTAGCTGCACTTAGAAGGGGCACCGCTGTGCCTAGTGGACTCTAAAGGTCTTAATGCAGTTGTCATTTGCATCTCAGGGGGGTGCTCTGTAAGGTCAAGGTGCTGGCCAAGGTAAGCCTGAAAGACATAGGGTTTCCAGAAGACACTTCTGGGGGGTCATTGTCCTGATGGGCAGAACCAGACCCTGGAGGGAGAAGCCCCCCCCCCCAGGGCTTCTGTGGGTGAATGTGGTCAAGGCTTTTGAGCTGGTTACGACTGAGCCCAGGGAGGGTCTCACACACACCCACTCCTGCAGGCAGCAGTGCTGACAGATGAGGCCAGTCCGTTCTGAGGACAGCCTGCTTTCCCCTTCACAAAGGAGACTGGCTGAAGACCCGGAGGTCCAGCTCATGCTCGGCTGGCAGGAACCCAGCTGTACTTCTGCAATGCAGTTTTACCAACTGTGTAGAGATAGAGCCCCAAGCCTGACCAGGCTTCTGAGATGACTTGCTCCTGTGGATGGGTGTTTTCTGATTTGTATCAGAATTTAAAAGTGATGGTGAATTACATGTTTATTTCACTAGTGCTTGTTGGTAGTAGATATTTACATTGCCTGAGAAAAACAGCCCTTCATATTCTTATAAAGATTGGCTTAGTTGGTATCACAGTATACAGGATCAGTGTTAATGTGCTCTGAGCCTTAATCCTGAAAGGGCCAATTATGCTTTGCCAGTGGGAACGTTTCATTCTCTGCGATCACGGCCTGGTGAATGTGTGGCTACCCTTCTCTGTCTGGGCACAGTCTGTGTCACTATTCAAGTCTAGGGGCAACGTGTCTGAAAATAGCTTTATCAATGCTGTTCCCATCAGGGATAAATCTCCATCATTTCCTCATGTTGACCCCTCTAACAAGCTATGCTTGTCTGCCTTGAAAGTATTTTGTTTTCCTTTCTTCAGGACTCCTCTATCTGAGTGGTCTCATGAAGCTTTCTCTTACCAAGGCAAGGAGGCCAAGTAAAAGTTTGACTCCTTTTACATTTGTTTGAGATCTGTCCCCTCCCATTTAGTTGTTACGTTCTTAGAAGCAGTGGAAGGGTTAGGAGCGTTGTTTGATCTATGCTGATGATACCTTTTCCTGCTGCATTTCAGGCACTGGATCAAACCTGTCATTCACCATTAACCACACGGCATCACGATGCTTTGTGACATTCACCGTCAAACACACAGCATCATGATGCTTTGTTACAGAACTTTTTCTTTTCCACCTGATTTCCGGGAAAGCACTCACAAGAGAACTTGCTATGTTTTCCAATAGATCGAAAACAACAAAGAACAAGCTTAGCTGACTACATCTGGCATTAGAAATGCTTCCTTAGAACATAAGGGAGTTCAGCTCAGTGACACCAAAGATCATTGAATATCGACCTGTCTAAAAACCCCATTGTCTGGATTCCAGTATTCTGTAATTACCAGTCTTGTGTTCCAGACTAATAAGTCAACGACTCTTTACCGCCCTCTGTGTCTCCCTAAGCTCTTTCCAAAGAACTTCTTGGTTTTCCAAAAGAAGCATTTAGTTCTTTATTTGCATGTTAAGCTTCTAAACGAGTGGCTGGAAATAGCCAGAATTAAAGACAAGCAGTAGTTCAAGGTTCATCTTCTTTGCACTGATCAATTGTAAATTACTGGTTACAGGACACTAGGAAGAAAACGGAGAGATGCCTTTGGAGCCTGTGCAGTTGTCTAAGAGAGCATAAGGGAGGAACCCTGTGCCACGTGAGGGGAGGAGAGGCAGGTTGACCGTGGCCACCACTGCAGGTCTGGGCTACCCTGTTGAGCAGAGACTAGTGGGTTGATCTGTTGATACAGTCACACAGCTGACTGGTGAAGCAATATTTCAGTCCCTGGCCTGGGAATTCTCCTTTCTTCACAGTTCATTAATAAGCAGGTTTACTGTGAACTCTGCCTAGCTGTTTATTTGCCACTCCAGGGGAACACTTGCTAAAAGGACCCTGATAGTGTGGCTGGGACCTCAAAGTCCTATGATGTCATTGTCCCTTTAACAAAAAAATGTGTTATATTTTTCTTGAACAGATCTATGAGTGACTTCAATAGATTTATACTAGAAAAGAAAGTTCTTCTGTGCTGCCCAAGAATCTCTTAGGAGTATGGGACAATACTTCATAGTACTTCATGGTACCATTCAGTACAAATTCAAGTATGATTTATAGTGCTTGATAACTAATAGTACTTAATAAAATCAGTAATACTTAATAATACAGTTGAGGAATTGGCACACTTCTATAAAGGGCCAGATAGTAAATATTTCAGTCTTTGCCAAACATGTGGTCTCTGTGGGAGTTCCCCAGCTCTGCGAGTGCAGTGTGGAAGCAGCCATGGACAAGGTACAGACAGGTGAGAGTGGCTGTGTTCCAATAAAACTTTATTTATGGACATTGAAGTTTGAATTCCATATGATTTTCACATGTCACAAAATATCTTTCTTTTGTTTTATTTTCCCTCAACCATTTGAAAATGTAGAAATAAGTTTTAGCTCCTAAGCAGTACAATAATAGGCAGGGGGGCCAGATTTTGTTAGCAGATTTGATTTGCCAAAGTTTTTTTTTTTTTTTTGCAGTTTTTGGCCAGGGCTGGGTTTGAACCCACCACCCCCAGCATATGGGACAAGTGCCCTACCCTTTTGAGCCATAGGCACTGCCCTGCCAAACTTTTTTATAATAAAAAAGAGCCCTGGATTAAAATCTATTGGCCTTGGATTTGAGACTAGGATCTATCATTTGCTGGCCTTGTAAACTTGGCCAATTTGCCAAACCCAACTTTTTCCTCTATAAAATGTAAGTTATAATACTCAACTTCCCACAGTGAATTAGAACTAAACAAGATAATTTGTGCAAGTGCTCTTGCTAAATGCCGTACCATCCAGGGCAAAATGTTTTTTTATTATTGTACGTTCTGTGCTTTGTCAAAGTCTCTCGGCAACCTCCTGACAGAATTTTGACTTCTAGTTGACACTTTGCCTCAGAAGCACTCAAGATGTTCAGGGAAGAAACATTAGAGAGAGCTGTGCTTTACTCAATTTTAAGTTAAAGGCTAACATTTTCTTAAATACAGGTTGGCCCTAAAGTTCAGAAACAAGATAACATTATTTACTTTGTTGTAATGTAATGTCATTGAATCGTCTGTTATATGTGTGTAGCCTATGCGTTCCAACTTTATAGCCATCCGTTGAGAGGAAACCATCATAGCAGATAATGTGTGCCATTTATGTGGGAAATTTAATTTCCAACGTCTGTTCTGACTCTCTGAATCATACAGAGTATCACCAAAGTCAAGGAAGAAAGACAGAAGAAGAGCGAGACTGTTGGCGGGAGGTTTTAGAAGTGACTTACTATGAATATTTTAATTGTATTCTCTCATCTAATGAAATGATTTCACATTCTTCTGGTGAGTTCAGGTAGTTTTCTAACAGCATTTTATGTCTCCTGTCTCTGTCCACCAGCTCTTATCTTTGTAAACAGTTTCTAAATATCCTAAAGATACTGGCTTAAGTCTAACTAAAAAAGCAAAGGTTGGGGGACAGTAAGAAAGCTGAAATGTAAGAAAACACAGGAAGAGAAAACCTAAGAGTCTTACTCTGGAGAATTCAAAATCTAGGCTGTAAGATGAAGTCATAAATAATTTTCAAATTAGATTATAACAAAAATAGACATTTCAGAGCCCTGGTTTGGTTACACATGCAAGAGAAAATTGTGCTTAAGAAATGGGTTGATGTTTTTAGAAACAGTAGCTGGATTTCTGTTAGGGAAGGTCAGATACTGAAGCAACACAATGGAGTTAGTTCTCTGGAGACCAGGGAAGGAGCCGAAGAGCAGGACAGCAGAGGAAGGGCTCAGAGAAAGAGAGCGTTGCCTGCGGACATCATGGAGGGACTGTGTGTTGCGACTCAGGGCTTAGAAGGAATGGAAAAGCAATGAGCTGACATTACAGGGCTTGCAAATGCGTAAATGCAAAAAGAGTATAGCTTACCCAGGGGACAGCCAGAACAGAAGCAATTTTATTAGTGGCATAAAGTTGGTTTATAAAGGAATAGGTGCTTTTCTGGTTGGAGGGCATGTTGGGGTGGATGAAAGTACAAATCCAAGGGACCCCGAAGCCCTTGGGGATGCCATGCTTCAGGCTGAACCTGACCTCTTCTCTAGGAGCATTTGGCTCTGTCAGATTGGGGTTGACTGTGGCAAATGGTAACTCTTTAGTTCAAAGTTCTTATCTGGATCCTACGATGCTTAACGGAAAAGTGGCTTGAATACATCAGCCAAACAGAATATAGAGCTGAGAGTGATCTTCATTAGATATGGTTATCTAGTTGCATTAAAATAGACATTTATTTTCATAGCATGTGACTGGCTAATGGAGTGACAGTGAATGAGGACTGGATTTTGTGGAATAGAATGAATGGAAATTGCGTGGTCACTTCTGTTGAACTATCTTAATGTAAATCACCGTTCACTACGTGCTGCTTAGAAAATACAGTCTCCATGAACTTCTTTCAGTTCCAAATTTTAACAGTTGACACAAAATACACTGTTAAACTGTGTTATCAATAACTGTAGAAAAATAGACATGTTTGATAGGGACATTCTAGTAGAAGGGTCTTCAGAAGCATCCTCATTTAAAGATTCAGAGGCTCACATTACAAAAGCGAGATTTGGTTCAAGTTCTGCCTCCGACTACATCGACACCAAAGACCGTGAGACTCAGGAGGAGACCTCACATCCGTGTGCCCTGTCAGGGACAAGAACCGGCTTGTGCGCGTGGCCGGGGTGTTGTCACGGCTCTGTGTTCAGTTGTGCTAAAGGACAGGCAAGAAGAAGTCAGGCCCCGAGCTCCTCTTCCAGCCAGACCACGGGGTTGTATGTTGTCCTTTAAACCTCAGTGGTGGATTTTAAAAGGCCCAGTGAGTCTTCAAGAGCTAAATTCACAGACATTTTGCAGCCCCTGCTGGATTTTGCTTTGTGCCACCAGGCCCTGCCCTGCAACCCCAGTGATGCTGCAGGGTTAACGCCCCAAACCAACAGCCCCCCCCCCAGCCAGGTCAGCCCGTGGTCCCTCCCCAAAGACTCAGGGGAAGCATATTAGGCTCCCTCCTTCTCGACCACCACCTCTTTCTTAGTGTGTATAGGATAAATAAAGGATACAGCAGGGTTTCAATGGAAAAAAAAATGAAATGCTGGCAAACAGGAAAGGGCATTGGCCACCAGTTTTGTTTTCTACAAAGTCAGTGCCAAAAGGCAGCAGGTGTCCTGGTGCTCGGTCTCCGAAGTGGGGGAAGAGAGACCCCAATGTTAAATTTAGGAGCTGCTTTCCTTCTCTCTGGGACATCCTTTTTTTAGTTGACAAGGTCCCCAAACTACAGCAAAAGCCTGTGCAATCCGGTCAGGGAAGGCAAGGGAGACCAAAAGGGACGGCTAGTTTGATCTCTCTGACCTCCGTGGTGCAGAGCCTCAAACTGAGCACAGCTGTAGGAGCTGAAAATAAACTTGGATCCATTCAATGAATATTTATGATGGGCAACTGTGTTAAAGAACAAGCAGTTTATAGATGGGAAATTAATGTGAACGATCTGTTACAGTGCAAAATCTCCACCTGCCCTGAGGTTTTGTCTGAGACTCTGTTTCTTTTTTTGTTTTTCATTTTGAAATTTAGACTTTTCGTAAACTTTCCTTCCCTCCCTCCCTCCCTCCTTTCCTTCCTTCCTTCCCTCCCTCCCTCCCTCCCTTCTTTCCTTCCTCTTTGTAGATTAAAACAAGTTAAGGCTACAGTTTTTCATTTGTTTCCTTTTGATTGAGAAAAGCTTTGGATTTGAGTTTTAACCTGCGGCATGCTCTAGAGACATTTCTTAGATGGTCACCAAGATTGTTGTTCTAATCTTTGAAAGTCAAACTCTGGTCATTTCAATATAACAAAAGAGTGATAGTAAAAAATCCCAGTGCGGTAAATGCAGAAGCCCCCAGGGACAGGCAAGATGCTATCCTCGGGTGGAGCTCGTGTGAACGTCCTGATTATAAGTCACCCCACTACATGCCTTTGTGAATTTCTCGGCTTTGGGCCCAGACCATCTTCTGCTAATTTAGGGTGTCTGATTTTAACAGTCTATAGTTTCTCATGATCACAGAGGGCAACAGCTGGAGAAACAGTGGTTTTGCAAAAGAAAAGTTTTCTAACCTATTGTTTAGGGTGAGAGCTCATGTGAAAACATGATGTCATTGGTGAAGTCCTAGAGAATGACCCCTTCCTGATATTCTCCCCCAGGCTAGTCGATGAGGCCCTTGTTATCTTTTAAAAAAAAGAGACGTCTGTTCTGTAAACATTTCACAGTATATCAGCATATGAGCTGTAGGTTTTGACACATACTGGACCTTGCAATTTCCCTCAGCCCTACGGCTTCCTGGACTCAGTGAGAGGCTCAGAGAGGGAGCAGAGAGGTACCCTGCCAGCCGCCAGTCTGGGACACAACCAAGGCCATGCACTGAAGGGCCAGCTGTCGACAGGATCAAAATAATCTGGAGAACACAGACATCAAAACAGAAATGACTACTGTATGTTAGGAATCCTTTTTTTGTTTGTTTTTGTTTTTGCTTCTTATTTCTAAAGTTATATATCTAAACCTACATTAATGATACATCTATGTACACTATTTAGAAGTTCTGTTCTATGATACTTTTGTACATGCTGGGTTTTATTACTAACTGCAAAAAGAAAATAATTACATAAGGCATATATATGTACAGTGGTTTGTCTTTAGCTTACCTGGGTCCTGTAACTGCCATGCCCGGGTGGGGCAAGCACCTTGCCCTGTAGCAGATGAAATGGTTGGGGGGTCTATAAAATTGAGGGCTACACTTTGTGTCTCACTGCGTGAATAAATAGGCACTGGAGACCTCACTTGTCACATCCCAGGTAACACCTTTGACACACTATTTTCAGTGATGTGGTGGTGTACAACACATGCAGGTAAGTAGCTTAAATCTCCAGGAGTTGGATGGGTGGGGTTTTTTGGGGGGGGGGAGGAGACCAGACTTGGGCCACAAATGAGGGCACGCTGCACCTTCACCAAATCCACATCTACCTTGTCAATCTAAATAACTGAGAAAGGGCAGGTAGATATTTTACACCCTGAAGATTTTTTTTTCTGGTAATGTCAAAATTAAATATAAATAAATAAAGAACAAAGTAAGAGAGACAGAAAAGAAAGAGAATGAGAGACAAGGAAAGATTGTGTCGGGGAAAGGAGGGAGGGTCGCCCAGCCAGGGCACTAAACTTTGGATTCGTTCTCCAGGTTTGCCACATCACCATTCCTTTCCGTTTGCTCTTCAGGGCTCTTTTCTTCCTCTTCGGTCTCCAGTTCTGCATGTTGGTTGAGTTTGCTGGATACAGACCAACTTAGGGGCAGCTCTGCCCTGCTGGCTAACTCGGCCAGCTCTTTGGCACTAAGGGACGGGGTGCTGGTCTCATAGGTCTCATGGAAGCTGTTGTAGTCAACTTCATAGAACCCATCCTCCAGCGTCAGGACAGGTGTGAACCGGTAACCCCACAGGATCTCACTGGTGATGTAGGAACTTCGAGCTTGGCACGTCATCCCTGTAGAGAGGAGAATAGAGGTTTTAGTATATGTGAGTGTGGGTTTTCCATAGCCAAGGGGCCTCAGGAAACCAGGCAAAAAGTCTACATGCAACTGTTCAGAACGTCCTGCATAAGGTGCTACAACCAGGACAGTGCCACTCATGTCATATCTACCTGCTGAAGTGTCGCAGAGATTCTAGGCCTCCCAGTGAAACCTGGGGAGCAATGAGGGAGTGTCCTGGCTCACATCAAGCCACACTTGCCTGCATGGCCACATGTATAGGAAGGAGGGCAAGTCTATATATGCACACAGGTGTGTATGGCTACGCCGTTGTCCTGGCTCACATCAAGCCACACTTGCCTGCATGGTCACACGTATAGGAAGGAGGGCAAGTCTACATATGCACACAGGTGTGTATGGCTACGTCGTGTCTACTCTTTACTTCTGGAGAACCCTAAAGTCATGACTCCAGCCTCCTATTGTTTTTAGAGGCTTAGCATGAGTCTTAACAGGACTTGAGTATATTTGCCACAGATTTATTATGAAATTTGACTTATGGAACTGTACTTAGTTTGCCTGTAAGCTGGATCAGTGTTACACTCCCTGGATCAGTGTTACACTCCCACCTGCCATGACACACAGGCTCCAACTGTGGCACCTGAATGAGGTAGAAGGGATATATCCCTGAGTTTGCACTTGCTTCAGATTCAGTGGGCATAGTTGCTCAGATTGTATAATGACATACTGTTTTAAAGCTTTTCCCACTTTGTAAATGAGAAGACATTTTCTAGTTTGCACAGAAGTATGTGAGCTACTGGTAGACCAGGAGTCAGGAGTAGCTTTCTCTAAAACCTGAAATGGCAGAATGAGGGAAATCCCATCCATCTCCTTAGAAAACAAAACTAGACAATAGACTTAGCATAAGATATGGGAAGTGACACTTATGTGTTTTTTTCCTGAGGCCAAACAGCTATAAAAATTCTCAGGAAATGGGAGCATTTCCTAAGGCACTAATTCAGGGCTGCCTTCTCCATCAAGCATGGTGTCTAGGGCCCATGATACTTTTCGGGATCTTTGAAAGCATTTTAATTTCTTTTAAAATCAGAAAAATAAACTTTTAGGTAGAAGAAAATGTTAATAAGTTCATATTCATGCCAACAAAGTTATAAAATATAATTAAAAAACATTTTTTTAATGGAGCAAGGGGCAAGACAGGTAAGACTACCAGGCACTTGAAAAAGTCATACTATGACCCTGTATTCATTAATGCAGGAAAGCAGCCCACCAACGGGTTGGTATGTCATCTGATAAGACAACCAATAATGTGTATTAGGCAGCTGCTTTGTGTGGGATGCAGGTGGGGGAGAGAGAAGAGCATACATGTGGATGTTTACATAGAGAGATTCCTTGTTACAAAATGTTCCCCCATCATTGCATTTGGTCCTTGTGCCTAGAAAGAGAAGCCAGGGTGCCAGGAATTTAAGTGATTGACTCAACTGCAGCTGTCAGAGCCTGAGCCAGCACAGCCCTCATCTAGCCTGTGCTCTTCTTAATCTCAGACCTGAAATGCTACCCTTCCTCAATATTTCTCTGGCTGACCCACAAAAGTCCTACTTTATGCCTCCAAAATGAGTATTGCTTCTATGTATTAGAAAGACAGATCAACACAAACTTGATATTCTTTCTCAAATAATGTTTCTCCTCTAAGTTATTTTCTTTATTCGTGTTTAGGAGTGGTGAGGGAAGGTAGGTTGAAGGCATGGTTATGTGGGCTCAAAATGAGATTCATAGAAGGAGTCTAGGGGAAAAGTTGATAAAATGATAATTTTTTTCCATAAAAGAAGTACATGTTATTGAAAAGCGACTAGAAAATGGAGAAGGTAGGGATAACAGTTTGAGAAAACAGTAAGCTAACCAAAAAACAAAAACAAAATCTGGAGAAAGATGTCCACAGAAGGATTTAAAAAGCTCCAACATATTTTGAAGAATCTAAAAGATGACATGTATGTGTAGGGCTGTGCACATGCCTCCCCCAAACCTGAGAAGACCCTGAGCTCTCACCTCTGGTTGACCCTGAGGCTCTGTGCAAGGCAGAGTTGTAAGCACCCTGCTAAGTGTTGAAGGCACATCCCCTCATGTGTACACAGAGCTCTTTGACAAAGACTGAAATATTTATTGGCTATAGTTTTTTCATGACATCTTTGTCTAAATGTTAATGGAGCAGAGACTTTAGTGGCCAGACACACAAAGAGTATATAACATACAGAATTAGCTCAGGAAAGTTACTAAAAAACAAATAACAACCATAAAAAAATCTACAGAGGAGAATCTGATTTTTAGGGTTGCCATATTCTATTGTTTGAAATGTTAGTTTTCAACAAAGATTTATGACATGCAAAGAAACAAGAAAATATAGCATACACATGGGAAGAAAAATGGTCAATAATAACTGCCCTTGAGGAAAGCCAGACACTAGACTCACTAGAAAAAGACTTTAAATTAGCCACTTTAAATATATTTCAAGAAATAGAATGGGTCATATTTAAAGAAGTAAGGAAAGTTAGGGAAATGAAGTTTCACCAAATAGTATAAATAAGAAAAATAAATTATATGTAAAACTCCAAATATAAATTATGAAGTGAAAAGTACAATAAATGAAAGAAAAATTTTCTAGAGGGACTTAGTATATTTGAGATGAAAGGAAAAAAATCAGTGAGCTTGAAGATGGTTTAACTGAGATTATTGAAGAACAGAAAGAAAAAAGAATGGAGAAAAATGAACAGAGCCCCCACAGAGCCATGGGCACCACCAAGTATACTAACATATGCATAATGGGAGCCTCTGTCAGAGAGTATAAAGAGAAAGGAGCAGAAGGAGCATTTGAAGACATTGTGATGGAAACTTCTTAAATTTAATGAAAAACATTAATCTACACACCCCAAAAGTTTAACTAACTCCAAATAAGATGACCCCATTACATACAAATGATGCTCAATAATAACAGCTGATTTATCATCAGAAAGCGTGGAAGCAAGAAGGCAGTGAGAAGAGAAGTTTCAAACACCGAAAGAAAAAGACTGTCAACCAAGAATTTTATATCCAGCAAAAGCATCCTTCACGAATGAAAGAGAAAAGAAGATATTCCATGAACAAAAATGGTCTTTGTTAGCTGACCTGCACTATAAAAAATTGTAAAGGAAATCTAGGCTGAAATCAAAAGACATTACACAGTAACTCAAATCCACATGAAGAAATAACACTGGTAAAGGCAACTACATAGGTAAACATTTTTCTCCAGCATAATTTTAGGGTTATTCTGTAAATTCCAAAAAATTGTCATTATATGGATATACCATACTTCATTTAAATCATCAAAACAAAGTGATGAAAATGTATGTGGGGCAGTGCCTGTAGCTCAGTGGGTAGGGTGCTGGCCACATGCACCAGGGCTGGTGGATTCAAACCCGGCCTGGGCCTGCTAAAACAAACAAACAAAAAACTAGTTGGGCATTGAGGCTGACGCCTGTAGTCTCAGCTACTTGGGAGGCTGAGGCAAGAGAATTGCTTGAGCCCATGAGTTTGAGGTTGCTGTGAGCTGCGACATTACAGCACTCTACTGAGGGCAACAAAGTGAAACTCTGTCTCAATTAAAAAAAAAAAAGTATGTGGTGGGGCTATTTGTTGAGGGAAATATTAATAATATTAACTTGGTTTGTGTAAGTTATCCTAAGTATGCTGTTATAGGTTGAATTTAGGGTTGTGTCCCTCTAACCCCAAATTCATATGTTGAAGTCCTAACCTTGCGTTTCAGAATGTAATATATGTAGAGATGGGAACTTTATTATTTTTTTTTTTTTGCAGTTCTTGGCCAGGGCCAGGTTTGAACCCGCCACCTCCGGGATAGCACCCTACTCCTTTGAGCCACAGGCGCTCCCTAAGATGTGAACTTTAAAGAGGTGTTTGAGGGGAATGTGTGCAATTTTAGAAATAATTTATAGCCAAATTCGTTTATTCATTACAGTGTGTTTCCTAGATGGCTTTATAAATGTAGAAAGTTCTTTCACAAAAAAAAAAAAAAAAAAAAAGGAAAGTTCTTTTGTGTTGTTTACCTAAATAAATTGCTTTTTATATATTCATTAAAAAAAAAGATAGTCAAGTGAAAACGAGGTCATATGGGTGGGTCCTAATCCAGTATTCCTGGTGTCCTCATAAGAAGAGGAAATCAGGATACAGACACGTGCAGAGGAAAAAAGAGGTGAGGACACAGATCATCTGTAAGCCAAGGAGAAAGGCCTCAGAAGAAACCAGCCTTGCTGACACCTTGTTCTCCGACTTGTAGCCTTCTGGGAGAAAATAAATCTCTGCATGTTTAAGCCACCGGGTCTGTGGTACTTTGTTATGGCAAATAGTACACTTACTAAAGTAAAATACCTTTCCAGGGTGCTGTTTTAAGAAGAGCATTTATTTATATAATAAAATGAGCAACATTTAAATAAATGCTCGTGGATGCTTTTCCAATTTTTATTCATTTTTTGGTTTATGAATTCTTTTTAAAAGGGATGAAGAAAGAATGTTAAGGTATTCCTAGGATAAACTAATAATTTTCATTTTCTTCAGGGAGATTCCCAGCTTACACATTGACCTTGGTCCTAGACCAGTCTTTAAAAATGTGATTGTTTTACTAAATTTGAAATAAGTAACAAATTGAAATCACCTGAGTTGGCATCATAAAAAAGAAAGAGCTGAACAAAAGAGCTATCTTTTGTTTTGTTTTATTTATTTCTTTGACAAATAGAAATTGCACAGTTTTACAGGAGTTGATGAACAGATTACCTCACATATTTATTGTTTTTTTTTTCCGAGGTGATTTGTAAATCTGCTCTTAGCAATTTTCAGGTATATAACACACTGTTATTAACTGTGATTACCATATACATTTATATTGTTGTGTCGTTATTCATCTTGTTTATCTTGAATGTTCCTCCCCCAGTGGAGTCCTGCTCATTTTTCAAGAACTCACTAATTTATGATCTCCTTTCTAAAGCACTCTGTGACCAGCCAGACTCTGCTGCTGAACCCTGAGCCACTGTAATACTTCAGTGACCTGGTCTTACAGTATTTACTGTAGCATTTTGCCTTGGTTGTGTCTGTTTTCCTGTTGAGTTGTGAATGCCTGGCGGATCCATTTGTCTTGTTTATTTCCATGTCCCAGAGCACTGAGCACAGTTCTTCAGTACTGGGGGTTCCCAATAAATACTTGTAAAATGAAAAGAGTGAACTTAGGGAACTATACACAGACAGATTAATATTGGTCATTGGCAATGTCTGAAATGTATTATTAAATAAACAGGTGGCTTGTGAGTCATTAGAACAGAAAGTAGGAGATTTCTGCTTCCTGCAGACCACCTATGAAGGACCCTCAGTGAAAATAGGAGATGCTGGAAAATTACAAAATCTGCAATTTTAATCAAACCTAAATTCAGTGAGAAGCAAAGTACAGGCCTTCTGGGGCTGCTGAAGGTGGAATAAATGCAGTTGTTCCCTGCCGCTGAGCACAGCTAAGACCTTGGGACAAAGGACAAAATGTAACCCCCTAAAGACTCTGGGAAGTCTGTAATGGCAGAAAGATTGGGGAGGGGAGCCCAAACTTGAAGAAGGACTTTTTGGGGATAAATTTCTTTCTTCCTTTGTTTCCCTTTTTCTTTTATGTTCTGGCTTCAACCTCAGAGTGAGTGTCCCCAGTGCAGAATTGTAGCAGGTGCTGATCTCTGAGTGAGGCCCTGTCCTCTGACCCAGGGCCAGGGAAGGTGCTGCTGTGAGTCAGAGATGGGAGTGGGGTCCCCTTTAATGAGGTGTATGGCTCTGCCCCCGCCAGGAGTGCGGCCCCTGTCTGCACAGCTCTGTGGGGATGCGGTGACACAGGCACCAAAAATGCTAGGAGAACAATCTTGTTGGCCTGAGCATTGGGAGAAGGGGATTCCACGGCCCAAAGAGTTATCAGCTGCATCTTTTTTCTTTCCACTCACTATTTTACCCTGAGAGCGGCCCCACTTGTGTGAAACTGTGCAGCAGCACTGGTGGCTCAAGTGCTGAGAGAAATCTTGTGTTTAGAGAAAGAAGGCTGAGAAGGGGAGACCTGGGAGCTGAAAGCAGGGGATCCCTCAGGGGAGAGGACTGGACAGAAGTCTAAGCTTTGCCTGCACAGAACAGAAATCAACCAGAAAAGACCAGCTTCAAAAATTGCCACATGCTACTCGGGAGGCTGAGGCAGGAGAATCGCTAAAGCTCAAGAGTTTGAGGTTGCTGTGAGCTGTGACAGCACAGCACTCTACTGAGGGCAACATAGTGAGACTATGTCTAAAAAATAAATAAATAAAAAATTGCCATGTGTTTTGTAGCATACAATCACATTTCTAAACGTCAGTCAAAGAAGAAGCCATAATGGGAATCATTAATACTTAGGACTGAATGATACTGAAATTTTAAATATCAAAATTATGTGATATACAGAAAGTAAGAAGAATGTATAGATCTGAATGTTTATACTAGAAAAAGGAAGTCTTAAAATTAATGTGCGGAACAGCCAATTTCTTAAGAAACTAGAAAATAAACATCAGGATTAAGCCATGGGACATAGGCAACAAATATGAGTGCATAAATTAATAGAAAGCAAGTTAATTTTTTCACAAAAGATAAAAGTTGATTTTTTATGAAGACTAATACCAATAAAATAGAGAAACCTCTAATCAGATGGATCAAGTAGAAAATACAGAAAGCAAAAATAAATGGCGTTGGGAACTCTGATATAACTGCAGAAACAGCAGAGATTAAAAACAAAAGAAATTATAAATAACTTTGACAATGTACATGAAACAGGCAGTTTTAAAAATATTACAAAAAAAAAGAGACAGTTTTCTAAAATCATATAACTTACTGAAACTTAAGGAAAAAAAAGCTGAGAAGTCTTATAATGAATTATGAAATTGAGCTGGTGATTAGAAACTTCCCATAATGAAATTACAAAGCCCACACAATTTTAAAGACAAGTTCAATGAAACACTCATGAGAAATCATGAGAATTTTATATAAACTATCTTAGGACACTAGGGAAGAATCATTTCTCAATCCATTCTATAAGGCAAGTAGTCTTGATAATAATATAGTACGAGAAAGAAAAAGAAAAAAACAATAAAAGGAAAATGATATTTTTCACATGTATAGGTTCCAAAATCCTAGTGAAAACATTAGCAAACCAAGTCTAACAGTTTATAAAAAAAAAAAAAGATACATCATGACTAAGTCAGGTTTATCTCAAGGAATGCAAGGTGGTTTGACATTATAAAACTGATCATATAATTTATTATGTTAATAGATTAAAAGATCATTTTAATAAATGCAGAAAATACATTTGGTAAAATTCAAGACACATTTATAATAAAACTAATCAAACTTTTTCCTTTTTTGAGACTGAGAGTCACTCTGTTGCCCAGGCTAGAGTACAGTGGCATCAGCCTAGCTCACAGCAACCTCAAACTCTTGGGCTCAAGCCATCCTTCTGCTTAGCTTCCTGAGTAGTTGGGACTACAGGCATGTGCCACTATACCCAGTTAATTTTTCCATTTTTTGTAGAGATGAGATCTTGCTGTATGTCCCATGCTGGTCTTGAACTCCTGGGCTCAATTCTCACATCTCAGCCTCCCAAAGAGCTAGGATTACAGGCATGGGCCACTGCACCCAGACTATTTTTAAATTTCATTTATTTTTATTTTTTAGAGATAAGGTTTTGCTCTGTTGCCCAGACTACAGTGCTACAGTCCAGTCGTAGCTCACTATAATCTCTAGTTAGGTTGCCCAAACTAAGCCCATCTTGAACTCAGAAGCCATTCTGTGAGACTCTGTTACAGGTGGACATAACTCAATAAGGGAGGTGAGCTGCAGACCCCAGTCCAGTTACAGACCCATGAGAAATTTGCTGACAACGCAAGCTTCTGACTCTGTGATAAGAAGAGCCCTCCAGGAGAGTTCCTACTAAATGAGATAACATCTTTGACACCCTGATAAGAACAGCAGTTTGGTGCTCTTAGATAGAAACCAGCTCTCCCTCAGCCAGCTATAAAAGACTGGCTTCCCTCCCGAAACCCTGCTAACATCTTTTAGATCTTAGCCCACTTGTACCCAAGCGTGATCTTGAGTGTTTCAGTGAGTTCTTTTTCAGTTTTTACCTATTACAAAGGATCCTTCTGCCTTAGGACTACATGCACATTAATTTTTTGAGACAGAGTCTCACTACGTTGACCAAGCTGGTCTTGAACTCTTGGCCTCAAGCAGTCTTGACTTGGTCTTCCAAGGTCTCACAGGTGTAAACCATAGTGCCCAGCCCCAAATTATTAGTATTTTAAAGAAAGCAAGTGAATGTTTAAAGTCAATAATTATATTGAGGTGAGGAGGAAATATAGGAGTAGATATAATGGTATTGTTCTAGTTCTTGAGCAGTCAAATTCCAAGTGTTCTATTATTACATTTTGTGACATAATATGTGATGTTTATTATTTTGTACTTATCAAATACCATATTGTAAAAAGTCACCAGATCCCGTTATTTTTTTTTTGATACAGAGTCTTACTATGTCTCCCTCTGTAGAGTGCTGTTACATCACAGCTCACAGCAACCTCAAACTCTAGGGCTCAAGAGATTCTCTTGCCTCAGCCTCCCAAGTAGCCAGGACTACGGGTGCCCGCTACAATGCCCAGCTATTTCTTTTGTTGTTGTTTGTTTGGCAGGCTGAGGCCAGGTTCTAACCGACCAGCCCGGTGCATGTGGCCAGTGCCCTGACCGCTGAGCTATGGGCGCCAAGCCAAGATTCCATTTTTGTTGGAGTATTATCCTACTTATTGTCATTTGTTCAAAGACTCTTCTTGTCCTGTTAACTGCTTGTATATCTGGTGGGGTGGGAGAGCTGCTGGTGCACGTTCTGGCCTCAGAGGATCTAAAGATGTGGGGTGCTGGTGTCTGAGGACAGGAGAGGAGGGATGCCAAGCTGTAGGAGAGAGGGCGACTTTGCACTTCCTTTGCCTTTTTTTCTGTCTGGGGCCCCAGTGGATTGGCTGGGGCCCATCCACATTGGTGAAGGCAGATATTCTTTGTTCCGTATAGTGATTCAAATACGAATCTCTTCTGGAAACATACGCTGACACACCCAGAATAATGTCTTATTGGCTCTCTGGGTATTCCTTAACTCAGATTGCGCAAAATCACACACACACACAGACACACACAATCAACCATCACAAGGAGGCTGCTTAATTTCTGTGGTGTTTTCTGGTCTAAGTTATTCCTCCGTAAGTGGGTGTGTATGTGCATATATTTTAAAAATGATTTCATCTCATAATTTCTCCAAGGAGACCTTCTCTGTTTGGTTCCTTTGTTGTTCTTCTGAAAGTCTGAGCTGGACAGAAGTGTATGGAAATGGCCTGTCTTTTGGTGTCATTTCACTCCTTGATAAGAAGTCCAGGCCTGGCCGGGAGGGAGTGAGTGCTATTGGTGGTGATTTCAAGGCTGGCCCCACCTGGGATCCAGGACAACAACTGAGGTGCAGCTCAGGAGTCTGTAATAGGCTCTGAGCAAACAGAGGGGCCAGCCCTGCAAGACAGATTTAATAGGCAAAACTCTTATTTTTAGATTTAGTGACAGAATATGATGGGAGAATGTTGCTCTCAGAATACCAATATGATGAAAGTCATTCTTAAGAGACAGCCCCTGGGCAGAGCCAGAGGTGTGACCAGCAGATAGATAATACATCAGAATGGCCCAAGGAATAAGATTCTGATAAAACACAATGGATATAAACCACTTTTGAATACTGTAAAATCATATTGTCAATATTCAAAACAAAGAAAGAACTGGTTGTAGGCACTTTGCCATTTTATTTCAAATACCGGGGAACTTGAATCAGTGCAGTAATAAAGTATTGTGCTTATGTAAGTCTTCGTATCAGCCTCCCTTCCTCCAGGCTGATGCTAAGGAGAATAATGTTAGTGATCTTCCAAGCCCAGTATCAAAAAGAAGCAGGATAGTATAATTATTTATTTATTTATATTGATTGATTGATGGATCAATTGATTGATTTTTGAGGCAGGCTCACTCTGTCATCCTGGGTAGAGTGCTGTGGTGTCATCATAGCTCACAGCAACCTCAAACTCTTGGGCTCAAGAGATCTTCCTGCCTCAGCCTCTGGAGTAGCTGGGATTATAGGCACAAGCCACAACCCAGCTAGTTTTTCTATTTTTAGTAAAGATGGAGTGTCACTCTTGCTCAGGCTGATCTAGAACTCCTGATCTCAGTAATCAACCCGCCTCGGCCTCCCAGAGTGCTAGGATTATAGGCATGAGCAACCCCACCTGGCTAGGATAGTGTAATTTCTAGCATGATATAAGAATGATTTTAATTCACTAAGTTCTTCCACCTGCTGATTATGTAAATAACAATGAGCCCTGCCTCATTCTCAGAATGCTCTTCAATGAACAGTATGTTTCTTCTTTTACTCAAATGGAGAGCCTCTCGCTATGCAAAAAACATTGACATGTGCATTATTTTAATACCTAAAAGGCACTCTACATGTGTACTCCCAATTCTGCTCTCACTAAATTAATTGATACATTTATAAATTAAGTATTGAGTTAAGTAGTAAAGGTTATTTATTGAGGTTTTTTTTTTTTTTTTGGCAAGTATGAAACAAGGTTTATTGAGGAAGAGAAAGATAAGTTTACAGAGTAAGGTACATTTGCCATAAACAGAAAATGGGCCTCCATTGTCATGACAAAATGGCAAAGGCAACTGCCTATTCATTATGTGCTTGGCACTGGATGCTTTGTGTAAATCACCCATCTAACGCTGTAATTGTCCTTTCAGGCAGATGCTGTTATGATCTTGATTTTCACATGTGAGCAAACTAGGGCAGGGAGAGGTTAGGGAACTTTCCTGAGTCCTGTAGGAGATGAAATGGGATGCTCTCCAAAATCGCATATTGAAACTCTGATTTCCAATGTGACTATATTTGGAGACTGGGCTTTAGAGAGGTAATTTAGGTTAAATGAGGTCATCAGGACTGGTGTCTGGTGTCTCTGTAAGAAGGCACCAGGGTGTGCACATACTCTCTCCGTATGCACACAGAGGAGGCCACGTGGGGATACAGTGAGAAGGCTGCCATCTGCTCACCAGGAAGAGAGCCCTCAGCAGAGCGAATCTTGCTGACACCTTGATCTTCCACCTCCAGAGCTGTGGGGAAGTATATTTCTGTTGTTTAAGCCACTTGGTCTGGTATTCGTTGTGGCAGTTTGGGCAAACTCATAGGCATGGTAAGAGTGAAATGAAGGTTCTCATTTCAGAATTCTGGCTCCAGAGCCTGTACTCTTAACTACCACATTATTGTTTCTGGTTCTGAAGACAGAGGCCATGTGCTAATTGTGATCTTGTTACTCCTACAGTGCCTTACACCTGAGGGTGGATAGCATATTTTACAAAATAAAATGGAACGTAAATGGATGATCATAGCCAGAGAGATGCTGCCAGCCCCTGCCTGGCATTTGTCTTACCCAGTTGTTCCTTCCTTCGATTCACCATTTTTTCTCCACTACCTTTTCTTCCAAGCTTTTCTGTGTTTACTGTCTTTAACACATGTGCTGTTTGTTCTTTACCGACATCTGGGATACTGGCTACCTTCTTCAGCAAATTTCTTGGAGGCACCAAGCAACTTTCATTTATTTTTAAAGAGATCATGAGATATCCTCACATCAGATTTTAGACTATAGGCTTCTTCTTCAATCTCTCCCATTTTATGTGTGTATGAAGGCTGTCCAGAAAGTATACAGCCACATATGTCTCTGTTTTTCATATTACATGTTTGGGTACTTTCCAGATAGCTTCGTATCTCTCTTCTCCAGCAGCAAGAATCTGAGTTCCCAATAACCTATACATTTGTCATTGGTTCCATCTAAAACACATACAAAATAGTGTTGGAATTGCTGTACCAGAAATTCTACAGAGAAATTGCTTATGCAAGACTCAAGCCTCAAAGCTAAAGACCAGATATTCTTCCATTTGAAACAGGAAAATCCAAGTGACCTTACTGAGTCTGGACCAGTAGATAGGGGACCGATCAAAGACCTGCCACATGTATTAGAAGGCCAATCAGAAAGCTTCCTTGCTTCCAAAAATTCTACTGGATAGAATGCTGTTGAGTCAAAGAAGACTGTATCTGGTTTTCATCTCTATAGAATCTTTTTTACTAAATTATAATTGTTAATATCTGTTGTATTATTCTCAAGTCTAGGATGGGAGCGCTGTGGGCAGGAGTTCTCTCTTGGCCAACATTTTGCCTCCATCCCCTATTAAAGTGTTTGGCAATAAATCCAATAAATATTTGTCAGTGGCTAAATGAATTGCAGGACCCACATGGTAATTTCATTCATTTGTTTATTATATATTTATTGAGAACCTATTTTGTGCAGGCACTTTGATGGAGGGTACAATGTGACTTGGTCCTTGGGTTTACTGGAGTTATAGTCTATTGAACATGAAATAAACATATAAATAAATGTAAAATTACAACAAATGCAATGAAGAAAAGTTAGATTCTTCTATAAGACCATAAAAAAGGGGCCATACTTGGTGTGGTGTGGGAATTAGTGGAAATGTCTCTGAGGATGTGATGTTTGAGCTCAGATTTGAAGGATGAACTAGGGGATGAGTGGAGTATGGGCAAGTATACTACGAGCAGTGGGAGCAGCATTTGCAGGGCCAGGTCTGCTTCAGAAGGGTTCCTAAGGTGTTCAAGAAACTGAGAGAAGACCAGTGTGTCTGGGGTCTGGGTGAGGGGAGATTGATACCAAATGACAATATCGATTTGGCTGCAGAGAGAATATGACTTGGAGGAGGGCAAAGCAAGCAGATGTTGTGAAAATAGGAAGCTACTTCAATAGTACAAAGAAGAAACTATAGTGTTGGGACAAGAACAGAAACAGTGGAGATGAGGAGACTGAATTGGACTCAGGATGTATTTAGGAGGCCAACGGTACAAATCTCTGAATGAATTATTCATGAAGGTGAGTTAGGGAGAAGAGCCAAGCTCAGGTTTCTGGTTTGGGCAACAAGATGCATGGTGGTACCACTAGGAATCCTGAGTGCAAGAAGATTTTATGTTTTGTTTAACATGGGGCATGTTAAGTTTATCGTGACTTTAAGGCATGAAAGAACATTAGGTAGGCTATTTGAATAACCAAGTCTCAAACCGACAGAAGAGGTCTTGGTTAGATGTATATTTTGGGGCATCAGCGACACAGGGATGAGAATGGAAGTCTGGGAGGGGATGAGATTGTCTAGGGAATGGTGCAATAAGAAGGGAAGGCTGAAGAGACTAAGCCTGGTGAAACTTTAACATCGGATGGGCAGGAGGAAGACGAGACTGCCCACCACGTTGAGAAAGAGTGGAGAGAGAGAGGAGGAAATCACTCAGGAGAGCCAAGGGTGGTGGAAGCCAAGTGAGGAAGATGCTTCTAGAAGGGCAAGTGGTATCCATATGCAGAAGGAGAAAACTAGATTCTTATATCTCATTACATACAAAAATAAAATCAAAATGATTTAAGGATTTACATCTAAGACCTGAAACTATGAGACTCCTAAAAGAAAACCTTGGGAAAATGCTTTAGGACATTGATCTGGGCAAAGACTTCTTGAGTAATAGCCCCAAAACACAAGCATCTAAAACAAAATGGACCAAATGAGATCACATCAAGCTAAAAAGACTCTGCATAGCCGGGGGTATAATCAACAAAGTGAAGAGACAACCCACAGAATGGGAGAAAATATTTGCTGACTACCCACCCGACAAGGGATTAATAAATAAAATAAATATATAGAGAGCTCCAACAACTCAATAGGAAAAAATCAATCTGATTAAACGTTTCTCAAATGAAGATGTACAAATGGCCAATAGGCGTATGAAGAAAGGCAAGTGATTACCAGTGTCAAGAACTGATGAAAGACAGAACGGCTCCAGTGAAAAGTAGACATTGAATTCAGACACTGTGGTCATAGGTAACTTAGAGGAGCTAGGGAAGTGGTTTGAGGAGTGAGTCTGAGGTGAGCAAATGGGGACAGTGTACACAGAAAAATTTTCCAAGAATCTGACCACGAAGATGGGGAGAGAAGGCAATAGTTAGCAAGGCATATGGGACTGCACAGGTTTTTAAGATGCGAGACACCCCACCACGATTGAACACTGATGAGAAAGGCTTTGGCTGGGTGAGTGTGGCTCAGTCTGTTGGCGGGAGAAGAGATGATCGACCTATTAGGGTTCTGGAGAGATGGCTGAGACTGGGGGAAAAAGGAGGGACCCCGTCCTCTGTCTTCACAGATGGAAGCACAAGGCCAGGGCTACAGGTATAGGGAGAATTGTGGTAAAGACTTGAGGGAATTTCTTTCTTCACGTTTCTCTGAAGGAGAGGGTGAGAATTTCTTCTGGTGTAGACCCACCTGGACATGACACCAAACACTGGAGGATAAACGGCTCTGATGCTGATGTCCAAAGCATGGAGAAAACCTTCAGGTTTTCATTGCCCTGGATACCAGTAAATAATGACTTTTGAGGTTATTCCTGGAGCCTGGACGCTCCTGGAGGGACAGATGATAGTACGGAGGGAAATGGTTTGGGATGTTAGCATGAAGGATGCATTTCTTCCTGGCTACCTGGTGTCTTCTCACCTCTTGAATCAAGGCTTCATGGAGTAGGTGGGCAGAGACTGGGATAGAGGCGCCATCTCTTAGCTCTGACACCCCATACATGTGTTCCTAGCTGCCACAGGCTTGGAAAGCAGGGCTTTAATTTACAAGAGCAAAGCTTTGTTGAGAGAAAAATGCAAAGGGCTTGGGAGTTCTAGAAGCCACAGTTATGAGAATTGAAGTGTCTTGGGGTACTGAGAGAGCAGTTAAAAGTGACACCAGCTGGGGGAAGTGGCCGTGACCAGGGCTTGGATACTGCCCAGGCGCTCAGGAAGGGGCTCTGAAGCTCCTGCCACTGTCCTAACCTAGGTATGGGAAGGGGGCCAAGAAGGAAATCCCTCAGACTTTGAGAGGGACTCTGAGACCATCGGGGCCTGGAGGCCCATGTCCCATGGAGCCCTGGAAAGTTTTAGGCACCACAGAGCAGCCCCTAGTCTTGGAGAAGCACCACTCCTGGAAGTGTGCAGGCAGCCTGAGTCAGTCCCCAGGGTGCAGTTAAAAGTGACACCGGGATGCGAGTGTGAATGTGCATGAGTGGGCGTGTCCCTCTGTGTGTGTGTGTGTGTGTGTGTGTGTGCAGGTACTACTGCAGCTCAAGTGTGCTTTTGCACACATGCGAGTACACTGCATGCGTGGAGGCCAGGAGTTCCCACATCCGTCACCTGCAGGGCCAGTGGGAGGGCCGCTCACTGACTTCACACCGGAAGTGTGGTGGGCACTGGAGCATGAGCTGTGTGGCCACAGAACCCTCGTGCTGGGGTGAGGAACAACAAGGGGCAGGTTGTACTGGGGCAGACCCTACCTCCGTGACACAGTAATGCCATGCCACCCCAATTCAGATCCCCCCTAGGGCGGGAGAACATCTTGAAAGAGGATTTGGATCTGAATGAACGACGTCTAAAACTGGGAGTGACTAAATTATCTTTAATTGGTAAGTTTAAGTTTTTCCTACTAGGAAATTCAAAGGGAGCTTAAGAGTAGAATTAATTTCAGTTGCAGAGAAATAAAGTTGTTTCTATCACTGTTTATCTGAGTGCTGTGTCTATAAATCACATGGGTGTAAGCTCTCCTGGAACACATTTTTAAAATTTGGCTTAAAAATTTAAAAACTCTTCCTTCTCAAATAAAATAGAACAGGCTATTTATGACTAAGATGCCTTCATCTTGAAGGAAAAAAGTGAAGTTTGTGATCCTGAGATTGTCCTCTGCTGAATTTACAGCGTTTGAAAAAGCTTACGTGACAGTGTTGCTCCTGAGTAGCTGAGCATAAACTTCTTATTTCAACTGACTTTTAGGTTCCAGTGAAAAACAGACAGCTCTCTTGTCTGAGGCAGGTGGGAGCCGCCCCACTGGCCCCAGGAAGTAGCCCGCGCTCTCCATGGGTGGCGGAAGCACCCAGGCTGCCTGCTCCAAGCTTGACAGGGAACACAGGACCCCACCCCTCCCTCCTCTTTCTCTTTTTATTACAGGCCCGGAGGTCTCAGCTGGGGACCTATTGGGGTGACTGTGATGAACCAGAGGGCACCCCTAACTTCCTGGGCTTGGTGAAAATCACACTCTTCAAATTTTGCTATATTGTTCCTGGTGAAAAATCAGTAAAGTGAGGAAGTAGGAAAAAGGCTGTTATGTGAAGTGGCAATTTCTGGTGCCTGACCCACCTGGGCCACTGCCTGATTTAGAAAGGTCCCTGCATGCGCAAGTGAATTTTCTGGGGGGATGGCATCTTTCACATCTGTATTTTATGATGGCATTTTTTTCGTGATCGTTCTGCAAGCTGGTGAAGTGGTGAGCGAAGATTTGAACTCAGATCTCTGTCGGCCACCCAAGTTCACCTTGCTGTGCCACGCAGGGCGGGGCTTAAGCCTCCAGACTCCTTTTTGTAACCTGGGTGTTATTTCTTAAAATGGGGATCCCCTTTCTGTAAATATTTACGGATGACTTTATTCCTTGGGGAAAAGAATTGCTCTGAATGTGGTGGGGGCAGGGAACATCGCTGTCTGCAATAAGGGCCCAATTAGCTGATTTCATAGCAGCCGTCGCATGACTGAGACATTTATTCCAGAGATTAAGTGGAAAACAAAAGTGAGACCGGAGCATGTCAAGCACATGGCAGGCGTGCACAGTGAATTAAAGGGAGAGACAGAAGCACTGGGTCCCTGAAGATGAGCATGACATTGCGATTCTGTTTGGATGAGAAAACGGAGGTCTCTGGGAAGTGCCTACCCACATGTGCGGATTTCTCTGTGAAGTTTCTGCTGCTTTGCAGCCGTTTAAAATGGGTCCTAAAATATCTGCAGTGCAGCACATTGGAGCAGAGGTTTTCATTTGCTAGCGTGTGACAGCGAGCAGGCAGAACTGATGTTTGTGTGTGACTTTCTGATGGATTTAAAAAGTCCTGCGGGAATAGGTGGTGGTGATAGTTTCTTTTCTTTCCTTTTTCCTTTTTGGCTTGTCTGCAGAATGGATGAAAAGAGAAACTATTCCCAAATACTGTGCCCCTTCTCAAGAGCACACAGGCAGTGAGTGCTTCTGAGGAGGAGGGGAAGGATGCCGGGACCAAAAGAATCCTCTACAGCAGATCCTGGTTCCCTGAGGGTAGAAGGGACTTCAGAGGCCCCTCCTCCTCCTTACTGTAGGAAGAGAAACTGAGGCAGGGCTGCTTGCCCCAGGCTGCTCAGCGATCGAGCAGCACAGCCTAGGGCACCTCCAGATCCCCCAGTGCCCAAGCTGGTCCTCTTTCCATTCTGACCCCCAAACATGAAGCATCTGTCTGGAAATTTTGCCGCCCATTCTTCAAACATTAAACTCCTTATTCTCTTTCTCCAAATGATTGTTCTGTTTTCAGCGTTTACAGTAGCTAAAGCCAAGTTAGAAATACTTCTAACTCCTGTTTCAAACAAAATTTTTTTAAAATAAAATGTGCTGGTATGGAATTCTTTGCTGCTTTGGAGAGGGCATAAGCTGCCTAGAACTTACTATTTACCTGTGTCAGAACGTCCTCGCAGGGCCCCTGGGTGGGGAGGGAAGAGCTGCACAGGGTCCCTGGAGTTTCTTGTTTTTCTGAAACTGCATCACAGATCCGAGTGGATTGTTTCTCTTTTCGTGTGCTTGTTGGCTACTTGTAAATCTTTGGAGAAACGTCTTTTCAAGTGCTTTGCCGATTTTTAAAATGGGCTTGCCTTTCTGTTGTTGAATTGAGATGTTCTGGCTGCGAGACTCTTCCTTATACTTCATTTGAAAATACTGTCTTCCATTATGTATTTTCTCATTCACTTTCTTGGTAACACTCTTTGATGTGCAAAAGTTTTCAATTTTGATGAAGTCAACATTATCTATTTTTTCTTTTTGTTTGCTTGTACTTTAGTGTCATAGCTAAGAATCCAAAGCCAGATCCGAAGTCACCACGATGTACCCCTATGCTTCCTTGTAAGAGTTTTATGTTTTCCCTCCTATTTAGGCCATTTTGAGCTAATGTTTCTATGAGGTAAAGGTTCGCCTTACTCTTTGGCATGTTGATATGGAGTTGTTTCAGCACCATTTGTTAAAATGTTTTTTCCCCCATTAAATGGTCTTGGATCCTTGTCAAAAATAAAATGGCCAAAAATGTATGTATTTATTTCTGGACTCTCAATTCTATTTTTTTGGTGTATATATCTATATTTAGGCCAGTTTAAATTCAATCACTGCTTAGCTTACTTACTCCCGCGGCGCGGCTAAGGACAGGTGGGCGGCTCCTCCCACAGCGCCCCGCCCCACCCCCAGCCGGCCGGACCGGGAGCCTCGGTGCCCTGGGCTTTACTCGACCGACACCCTCGGTGCGACTTTCCAAGTGTCTCGCTTGGACTGAGCCCTTGAGCTGTGACCCGTGTTTTGTTTAACATTGTGTCCCCAAAGTCCGATGCTCCGTTTTGAACTAAGGGTCTGAGCAACCCCCGCAGTCTTTCCTTTTGTTATCTGGAGGTTAAGAGATGATGGTTCCATCTCAGAGATGTAAATGCCACGCAGATGAAACCTCATAAAGGAAGCAATAAGGTTAGGGGTCATTTTTCAGTGAGTGACTGCATTAGGTTTAGAAAGCTGGGTTGCCCAGAGCCGACAGTGCGCCACGAGGTGGCGCTGGCGCGCAGGTCCCAGTCCGGTCTGCAGTAGCTGCCCCGGGCTGGCCCAGGGCGCCGGCTGCCATGGTGGACCGCTGGGGGCGCCTCTGCTCCGGGTGGGGCCGGTATGGTGACTTTGGCTCCAGGGCTGCGCCGACGTCCCAGTCCCTGGGTGCCGCGCTCTGCCCTAACCCGAGCAGAATTTTCCAGCCCCAGGAGAGGATGCCACAAGAGGGACCTCTGGATTCTGACCCGGGGGTTGTCACCAGAGGCTTTGCTTCCCCTGGAAGCAATACTAAACCAGTGAGCCAGCTCTCACATGACTTTTCTGCGCTTGGGGAAGAAGGATTTGGAGGTAGAGGAAATGAGCAGCACCAGGGAAAAAGCGAATAGTCTGTCACTGTGATACCCTGAGCCCAGATTCTTGTCGCTAGAGTCATCTTTAGGACAAGCAATGCCCTGCAATCCCATGCCTGCAGTGCACCCGCCCCACTGATGGGTTTGTCAGAGGGTCCACTAGATAATAGGGCAAGCCCCACCTGTCTCCCTACAGCCAATTGCAAGCGCAGATCTCAGACCCCTGGGTCAGAGCCTGCACCCTAACCCAGGCCTCAGGCGATCCAGGTTCAGCGCAGAGCAGCCAAGTGCTGGCAGAGGACCAGCCTGAGGGCAGTGAGGAAGGGCGGGTAGGTCAACCACCTGAGACACTGAGCCCTGGGTTGGAGGCAGTAAGGGAGGGCCCAGGGCTCCTTCCTCTAGGGAATGGTCCTGGAGTGGGCCAGGCATGGGTTCTGGACCTCCAGGAGCACGTGGTGGGTAGGCTGCTGGGCTCTGAGCTCTGGAGGGAAGCCTGTGCTTTGCTTGCTATGAGCCACTACTAGCTGGGGTCAGGCATGGACAGAACTTCATGGAATGAAGCATAAAGTGGACAGGCGGCCTAGTGCCCAACGGAGGGCCTGTGGGTGTATGTGCACAGTGCTGGGCAGCTGCGGTGGTTCTGAGCGTCTGCACCTTGGCAAAGGAACCGTACTCAAAGATAAACTTCACCCTCCTCTGACTCTGCCAGGTGAATGAGCCACACCTGGATAAAGGGCCAGCTTCCAGCCCTAGCTGGGCTTCTCCATGGGGCAACTTTGCCCAAGTGGGGACATGAGCCAGGTCTGGAGACATTTTTTATTGTCACAGCTAGGGCAGGGGAGTCCCTAGCATGTAGAGGCAGCAGTCAGGGGTGCTGCTAACACCTTGCAGTGCCTAGGACTATCCTTGCAGCAAAGCATGCCCAGTAGCTGATGTCAGCAGTGCCTGGGTAGAGGGACTGGAGAGGCAGCAGCTGGCTCTGCCACACTGGTGCAGATTTCTAGTCCCAATAGCTCCACGGCCCCCTTGCACCTCTACTGGTCCCTGTAGGGGCCTGAGACCTTATTAGGAATGACTGCAATTCTGGGCCTAGTTGGCTGTAGGCGCATGGCTCCTGCCAGGCTGGCTTGGCTCCTGGGAGTCTAACCATCCGCTGGCAGAATTTGATAACACATTCCAGGTCCTCTCCCCAGACGCCAGGATGCCAGCAGGATGCTGGCAGTGCCCACCACCCTGCTGGCCTTGGATGGTTGCCTCTGACTGCAGGACCAGTCCCTCCTGAGGCTTCAGACAGCTCCAGCCCAGAGTGACAGCCTGGGGCAGGGAGGGAGAGGACTCCTAGACACTCAGGCTTTCCCATGGCAACAGCTCATTCTCTGTGTGCAGCCCCCTCCCAGCACATGCAGCCCCCATCTCCCTACCAGAGACCAACAATTCTTTGGGGAGGGGGAGCAATAAAAACAACCCCAAATAGCCTGCTCAGCTCAAGAGAACCGAAGCCTTGGGTTTGTAAAATACTTGTGCTTTTGTTTGCCCTTTCCTTTCTTCTCCATTCCCTTCCTCTCTTCCTCCTCCCTCTTTGTTGTTATTTGTATTTAAAATTCATGATTTGTCTTTCATATGAGTTTATGCTGGTGAGGCATTTGCCGTAACGTTTTTCTTTAGTAAATTTCTCTAGAATATGTGGCTAAAATTATCTTTGACTATTGGAAGCTCGCTGAAATTGGAAGCTCTTTCTCTCTATCCATACTCCATATGTACTCACTCACTCACTCATCAACCCATGTTGCCCAGTGAACTCAGACGGCATCCATCGTAATGGAGAAGCCTTTGGAACCACCCACTCACCCATTGGTTCACTTATTCTGCAGCTAGCCAACAATCCCTCTGTTCATCCATCCATCTTCCCATCCATTTACCCACCCACCCACCCACCCATTAATCAGAAAGGCAAATGTTTAGAGTTCTTGCTCTCTGCCCAACCTTATAGATCTTACGGTCCCAGAGACATCTTTCTGGAAGAACTAGAACTTTACAATGCAAAGTGTTAAGTGCAATCAGAGTGTTATGTATAAAGTCCTATGGGGCCAAGGAGAAGGACCTGGTAAACTTGGGGTGGGGAAGTCAAAGAGGAAGGGGATTATCAGGAAAGTCTTGGGGGATAAATGTAGGGTCATGGGATCAGCATTTATCTGGAGGGAACCGTGAGTGGGTGATTCCTGGGGTTGGTGGACTGAAGAAGGGCAGGAGATGTTGCTGGACAGGTAGGTTAGGCTAAATTGTGAAAGGCATCCAGTGATGTCCAGAGCCTTTGCATTTCCTTTTGTAGACAAGAAGAGATACCAGTGGATGTTATGATCAGTGCTGTTTTAGATAGATACCTTTGAGACCAGGGATTATAGGGATGGAAATGCTCTCCTAAGTGCCTTAAAATTCTCTGGTAGGTTTTGAAACCTCTTTTCTGGGGTCATAGGCTTGTTGCACAATTCCCAGCAACTGAGGAAGCCTCTGTGATAGGTGGTGGTGCCTGGCCCTGCAGCTCTCAGAGGTGCGGCAAGGAAGAGCATATGAACTGTACTAGCTGTAGAGTTTTGTGTGTGTGGTTGAAAGACCCAATGAGAGACCCATGTAACCCACGTTACCCAGTGAACTCAGGGAGCACCCAAGTCAATGGGGAAGAATGCAGCTTCTGGAGCCAGACCAAGTAGGCCAAATCCTAGTTCCACCACTTACATGCTGTGGTAATTTAAAATATGTCCACAGATTCTTTGATTCTTCCCCTTCAAGAGAGGGTGCCTAAGTTGCCTCCCTTTATGTGTGGTCTGGACTCAATAACTCATTTCTAATAAATAATAGAAGTGATACTGTGTAACTTCAGAGACTAGGCACTGTGGCTTTCTCTCTTGAATCACTTGCTTTGGGGAAAATCAGCTTCCAGGCTGTGAGGACAGTCAAGCAGCCCATAGAGAGTCCCATGTGGCCAGGAACTAAAGCCTCCTGCCAACAGCCACGTGAACACACCATTTTGGAAATGGAGCCACCAGCCCCAGTCAAGCCTTCAGATGACAGCAGCCCCAGCCAGAATCCTGACTGCAACCTCATGAGAAAGCCTGAGCCAGAGCTACCCAGCTAAGTGGCTCCTGAATTTTTTGACCTACAGAGACTGTGAGATAATAAATGCTGGTTGTTTTCAGCCATTAAGTTTTGGGATAATTTGTTGTGCAGCACAACTAAAACAAAAGCTGTGAGCCCTTGGACAAGTTAATGAATTCTCCTGTGCCTCAGTTTCCTCACCCATATAATTAGGGTGATAATAATGGAGTCTTAATCATAGAAGAGCAGCAAGGATTTTGTGAGTTAATACATATGAAGTGCTTAGCACAGTGCCTGGCGTGTATTAAGTGCTCAACAAATGTTAGTTATAACTACAAGCAATTGCATGATCTCTGGCAGAGTTAGAAGGAATGGAGGAAGAAATAGAACTCTTGTTGAATGAAGGAAAGACAGAAATCAACACCAGTGGTCCCAACCATTTGGTAACCACTGCTAATCCAAATCAGCCTCAGGGTAGGACGTTCACTGGCCAGTGAGGTTAAGGAGACAGACTTTCACCAGGTGGCCCTTCTGTGTAGAAGGGATTGGGCTCAGCCCAGCACCCCATTACCTTAACTTCTCACGACCACCTTTGGTTTGGCACATCACATATACTCCTCTCCAGACATGGTTGAAAGAACCCTAAACATCAGCCTGGAACAGCTTTATCAAACATCTTCTGAAGCTACTGAGCACATCTATGGTCATTGGTGCTCGGGGACCCTGAATCAGTGGAAGGGCTAGATACCATTGTGATCATTTTGATCAAAATTCTTATTTGACTGTAGCCAGACATATGTATAGGCATAATGGACATAGAGCATCCATGCTATTTTTTCCCTAATACAAAAGTTAGATTTATAGATCTCATTTATTCTCTCAACTGGTTTCCCCTACTGCCCAGTAGTATATAAGCAACAACTCATTTTTAGCTGTTTACTCATTTTTTCCCTTCTAGAGTGAAAATAAAGGTTATGAAATTCCAGCACAGTGCAGAAATTGCCAAGGAAGCAAGCCCTTGCAAGACATTCAGAGCAACATGTGAGGCCAAATCCTGAACATGGACTCTGACCCTGCATTGGTGAGTCAGGGCCCAGGTGAGTGACTGACTGCAGGGAATTTCTAAGGGCATCTGTAGGAAAAGCAAGACCAGCTCACAGAGCGTCGCTGTGCTGGCTCCCACAGTACTTAGCTGCCATCAAGAGCATACACGTTTCAACACGTGTCTTAGGGCTATTCCTCAGACTTTTGTATCCCACGACCCTCTATCATATTCCCTCGCCTGCTTCCAAACATCTGAGACTGAGCCAATATCTGCAGATGCTCATATCTGTGGATCTGCTTTGTCTAACAGAGCAGCTGACCAGCCAACTCCAGGCTACACGTGGCTGCCATAGACTCCTTGGGTATTCCTACTGTGATGGTTAATTTTATATGTCAACTTGACTGAGCATAGGGTACCTAGATAGTTGGTTAAACATTATTCTGGGTACTTCTGTAAAAGTGATTCTGTATGAGATTAGCCTTTGAATCAGTAGACTTAATAGAGCTGATTGTCATACCCAATGTGGGTGGTCCTCACCCAACCCATTGAAGACCTGAATAGAACAAAAAGACAGAGTGAAAGAGAATTTGCTCCCTGTACTTGGCTATATTCCAGCTGAGACACTGGTCTGCTTCTCCCCTTGGACTTGGATTGGAATAACATCATTGGCTTTCTTGGGTCCTCAGCTTGCTGACTGTAGGTCGTGGGACTTCTCAGCTTCCATAACTGTGTGAGCCAATCCTCCTTATAATAAATCATCTCTATCTCTATCTATGAATCAATCGATCAGTCATCTGTATCTTTCCTTTTGGTTACATTTCTCTGGAGAACCCAGTTTATATACATGCTGTGAAGAAGATGGCAGCCACCACCACTGTGACCTTGTCATGGAGCTTTTCTGACTTGTGCCCCTGGATCTCCCTGCGTCCCCTCCCCTAAAGGGCAGCATTCATTATTATCAGCAAATGTATCTTGGCAAAGGATCCCATCATGGGCACTGGGGCTGAGGATCACATTGGTTATGGACATTGCTATGATTTCTAGAGCTGACTAGATATCAAGGAATAAAAAGCTCAGGTCCTCATGAACCTGGTGCAATGCCAAGGTGCAAGGGTTTTCTTGTCCCTCTAATTCTCTTCAGGAGTTGACATTCTCATGCTTTAACTTTCCTGGGATTTGCCAATTGATGCTGACAACTTGAAATTCTCAAATTAGGAGAGGGAATTCCCAAGGTGTAGGCAGGGATAATGAAAGATAATCTAGAAATGGCTACAGCAATTTGGTAACTTGCCAAGCTTCTCTGATGTGCTCATCTCTTCCTATTCTGTAGAGAGTTCTTTGTTGGTTTCAGTCTAAGAGGAGAATGACAGGTGCCTCTTGGGGAATTTAACACTCGCTCTCACATTGTCCTGAGCTGAATATAAAACTGTAATTTGATTGGGAGCTTCTGACAGGTGTGTGCCCGTGCTTGTTGGTTTCACTCTGATCTGTCTTGAGTGGGTTGCTTCTTTAGGAATTTCTGTGCTGAGTCAGATTCTTCATAACATTTTTTCACTCCAAGGGTTAAATATGAGTGAATTGTAAAATATTTCTATTTGTTAAATCTTTTTTCATGTGTACTCATGTGGCTAATGAATTATGTTAGTAACTTGGTTAGAAAAAAAAGAAACTTATTGAAAAGAAAAAGAGGTTGTGACTCAGATCATGTTTTTCAGATGGTTGTGTCTCTGAGCAGCAACTTGGTCCAATGAAACCACCCACCCACACAGCTCCTGTGCAGTTTGAGGGTCAGGGTGTGTGGTGCTAGCCTTGGTCAGCTGTTGAAGGGAATGGACAGCTGCTGCCCTGTTTCTTCATTAAAGGGAAAGAAACCTGGCTTGCTCACACATTGGGGACGAGTACTGTCCTGTTAGTTCTTTTACTCCACAAATGCTATTTGTTAGATGGCAACTGAGGAGACAACAGAAGGTGCCAGGTTACTTGCAGAGATGGTATATGCATTTCCTGTAGTTGTGTTATCAAATTACCGTAAACTTGGTAGCTTAATACATCAGAAAATTATCTCATAATTTTGGAGGCTAGAAGTCTGAAATTAAGGTGTTAGTATGGCTATACACCCTCTGAAGGCTCCAAGGAAGGGTCCTTTCTTGCTTCCCCCAGCTTCTGGTAGGCAGTGCTTGGCTGTGGCTACATCACTGTAATCTCTGCCTCTGTCTTAATGTGGCCTAATCTGTGTGTCTGTCTTCTAAGGGCAATTGTTAATGGATTTAGGGGCCACCTGGATATTGCAGGATGACTTCATCTTGAGATCTTAATCACATCTACGAAGACCCTTTTTCCTATAATCTCACAGTCAGAGAGACTGCGGGTTAGGATGTGGGCATATCTTTTTGGTGGTCATCAGTCAACCCTCAACAGATGGATTTGTGCCCATATAGTGATCACAGTGGTCCTCTGTCCATGCCAGAACTGCCAAAGAGTGTTCCTTGGGTGGAGGCAATGCTGGATCCCACTGCTGGTTCAAGGGCCATTTATCCCTGTAACCTGTTGGGGAGGTCTGGAAGCCCAGCTCTGGTGTGATGGGGATGGAAGGCAGGGCTGCTGTAGGCTCGGCCCTAGAAATCACTTAAATGTGTTCTGGCTCTGGCCAAATTAGACTTGAACATTCAAGCTAGCCTTTGTTTTCCCAAGTAAATCCAGCCTGCTTTTGCCTACTGTTTTTTAGTTGCTGGTATCAAGTGAGGGAA
>NW_003852575.1:1878769-1880486 GCF_000181295.1 Otolemur garnettii | reverse complement strand
TCTCCTAAAATGACTAGGGAAAAAAGAGAGAACCCAGTCATACCTGGCATAGTGACCTTACCCAGAGTATGACTCAGGCAGCACAGTGAGGAGGTGGTGAGCTGGTTACAGCATATGATCCGGAGCAGTGGAAATCTGATTAATTAGGGAAGTGATTGCCATTGACAAGGATTGCTTGGCTGCTCACAGAGATCTGGGACAGGAGGAAACCTTTCCAGAGTTTTCAGTTGTTGGGGGAAGCTGCACATTGAGTGGAAGCTTGGAAGAATGGGCAGACTCTAACAGTATACAGCAACAGGATTGGAATGCCAGTTGGAGGGGATTTGCCCATAGGTTTGGTGGCTGGTGAGGCAGCCATACAGAGAAGGTCTTGGAGGCCAAGGGGCTGCCATGGTGGGAAGGTTGTGAGAAGGTCTTAGCAGGGGCCCAAAGCACAGCTTTCTTAATTCTGCCTGCCAGGATCAGAACTCCAGTCTTGGGACAGGTTGAGGGACTCTCACACCCCATGGGAGCTGGAGTCAGGGGGCACTGTGAGACCTGCGCCTGAAGGATTCTTATGAGCTTTAAGATCCCAACCCTGCAGGGTCTGAATGCTGAGGAAACAATCCTGCAATACCGAAGGCAACTAGGTTTGGATTAAGAAGCATAGATGTTACTGTATGTGCTCTCTGTCTCCTAAAAAAATCACAGCACCACCTGGTGTCCCAGCAACACATTGCAACATAGTATCATTGAGAGCAAGGACTTCTGTTTGAAATGAAGGAGGCAGTGAGAAGGAAAAAGGAGAAGAAGGAGGTGAACAAGAAGAAAGAACACATGAGGAGGAACCAACAGAAAAATTCAGGCAACATGAAAAACCAAAAGAGAGGAACTCTCCCAAAGGACCATGAAGCAGCCTCCACAGAAGACTCCACCTATAAAAAGTTAATGGACTTGACAGAAAGGGAATTTAAAATATGAATGATAAAGACAATAAAAGTAATGGATGAGAAAATGGAAAGACAGAACCAAAAGTCAGATGAAAGATACGTAGACTACAGAAAGGATATGGTGAAGCTTAAGGAAATGAAGGAGACAGTTAGGGAATGTAAAGATGCAGTAGAAAATATCAAAAATAGGTTAGACCATGGAGAAGAAAGACCTTAGAGCTGGAGGATAAAGTTTTCTAGTTAACCCAGACAAAAAAGAAGAGAGAGAAAGCAGAACAGGCACATAGAGAACTACATGACCCCATGAAGCATTTAAACATATGAATAATAATGATTCCTGAAGGAGAACAAGATTGTTTCAAAGGACCAGAAGTCCTACTGGAGACTATCATAAATGAAAACTTCCCAAGTTTTACTAAAGACTCCAACACACTCCTTTCAGATGGATATCAAACCCTGGGTTATCTTGACTCAAAGAGAGCCTCTCCAACACACATTGTAATAAACCTGTCCAAAGTCAAGATGAAAGAAAAAATTCTGCAAGCAGCCAGGAGTAAGCACCAATTGACTTACAGAGGCAGAGCCATTAGGATGATAGCAGACTTTTCCAAGCCAGAAGATCATGGTCATCCACCTTCAACATTCCTTTTTTTTTTTTCTTTCTTTGAGACAGTCCCACTATGTCACACTCAGTAGAGTGCTGTGATATCACAGCTCACAGCAACCTCAAACTCTTGGGCTTTGGCGATTCTCTTGCCTCAGCCTCACAAGTAGCTGGGACTACAGGT
>NW_003852575.1:1876512-1878473 GCF_000181295.1 Otolemur garnettii | reverse complement strand
CAGAAGAAAGGAGGGATTGCAATCTTATTTTCAGATACAAGCAAATTTAAAGCAACTAAAGTTAAGAAAGTCAAAGATGGACACTTTGTACTGGTCAAAGGAAGACAAGAAGACATTTCAATTTTAAATATTTACTCCTTCAACTTAAACGCTCCCACATTTTTGAAACAGACCTTGATGGGTCTGAGCAATATGATATTCCATAACATCATAATAGTCAGGGACTTTAACACCCCTCTGACAGAACTGGAAGATCCTCTAAACAGAAACTAAACCAAGATACAAAGGACTTAAATGTAACCCTAGAACAAATGGGATTGGTAGACATATACAGAACACACCATCCCAAAGCTAAGGAATATATGTTTTTCCCATCAGCCTGTGGTATGTACTCCAAAATTGACCACATCCTAGGATACAAATCAAACATCAACAAGATTAAAAGAATAGAAATAATACCTTGTATCTTCTCAGACCACAAGGCAATAAAGGTGGAACTCAACTCCAACAAAAACTTTCATCCCCACACAAAGACCTGGAGATTAAACAACCTTATGCTGAATGATAGTTGGGTTCAGTAAGAGATAAGGAGGAAATTGTTAAATTCCTCAAACATAACACCGATGAAGACATAAGTTACCAAAACCTGTGGGATACAGCAAAAGCAGTCTGAAGAGGAAAATTTATCGCATTAGATGCCTGCATTTGAAAAACAGAAAGAGAGCACATCAACAAACTCATGAACCATCTTACAGAATTGGAAAAAGAAGAACAATCTTATCCCAAACCCAGAAGAAGAAAAGAAATAACCAAAATTAAATCAGAGATTAGTGAAATTGAAAACTGGAACCAGACATCTATCACCACTACTATTCAACATAGTGCTGGAAGTTCTAGCCAATACAATCAAGCAAGAGAAGGAAATAAAGGGCATTCAAATGGGGGCAGAGAAGGTCAAACTCTAGCTTTTTGCTGACAATATGATCTTATACTTAGAGAATCCCAAAGACTCAACCACAAGACTCCTGGAAGTGATCAAAAAATATAGCAATGTCTTAGGATATAAAGTCAATGTCCACAATTCAGTAACTTTTGTATATGCCAATAACAGCCAAGATGAGAAGCTAATCAAGGACACAATCCCCTTCATAGTAGCTTCAAAGAAAATGAAATACCTAGGAATATACCTAACAAAAGAGATGAAGGACCTCTTTAAAGAACATTATGAAACCTTAGAAAAAGAAATAGCAGAAGGTATTAACAAATTGAAGAACATACCATGTTCATGGCTGGGAAGAATCAACATTGTTGAAATGTCTATACTTCCCAAAGCAATCTACAGAATCAGTGCAATCCCCATTAAAATACCATCATCATACTTTCAAGATTTGGAAAAAAAAATTCTTTATTTTGTATGGAACCAGAAGAAACCCAGTAGAGCCAAGGCAATTCTTAGTAATAAAAACAAAGCTGGAGTATCACCCTACCAGACTTTTGGCCATAGTGATCAAAACAGCATGGTTTTGGCACAAAAATAGAGACATTGACATTTGGAACTGAATAGAAAATCTTGAGATGAAACTAACCTCTTACAGCCACCTGATCTTTGATAAAACAAGCAAGTATGTACACTGGGGAAAAGAGTCCCTGTTCAATAAATGGTGTTGGGAGAACTTGATAACCACATGTAAAAGACTGAAACTAGACCTGCATCTCTTGCCACTTATGAAAATTGATTCAAGATGGATAAAAGATTTTAATCTAAGGCATAAACAATAAAAATCCTCAAAGAAAGTGTGGGAAAAACACTTCAAGATAATCAGCCTGGGGAACGATTTTATGAAGAAGACTTTTGTGGCAATTGCAACAATAACAAAAATAAATGGGACTTAATTAAACTGAAAAGCTTCTGTACAGCGGAGGAAACAACAACCAAAGCAAACAGACAACCTTCAGAATGG
>NW_003852575.1:1870915-1875639 GCF_000181295.1 Otolemur garnettii | reverse complement strand
ATAATGTAGTACCATGAACTGGGTGGCTTGAACAATGGAAATTTATGGCTTCATAGTTCTGGAGACCAGAGGTCTAGATTAGGGTGTTGGCAGGGCTGTTCCTGCTGAGGCTGTGGGGGACGATCTGGTCTGGGGCTCTCCCTGGGCTTCTGGTGGTTTGGTGGCACCCCTGACTCCTTCTGCCTTCACCTTCATGGGGTCTCCCCACTCTGGACGTGTCTGTTCAATTTTCCCCTTTTCATAAAAACACCAGTCATATTAGATTAATAGTGCCTACCCTGTTCCAGTCGGACCTCATTTAACTTAACTAATTATATCTGCTCTGACTCTATTTCCAAATAAGCTCCTATTCTTAGGTACCGGGGGTGGGGACTTCACTATATGAACTTCAGGGGCACAGTTCAACAATGATTCTGAAGTGTTATGTGGGCATCAGCTCAGGGGAGCTTAGGCTGATATTTAAAACAGTCACCACAGCCCAAAGTTTAGGGGTTTTATTTGAAAGCTTTGTTTTTCCCTAATGGGGGTTGGATAAAAATCATCAAGTTCAGAGCTGAGGACCACTCAGTGAGAAGCTGGATTATTCAGTGAGCAGTGTTGGGATGACCAACTGATTATTTAGAATAAAACATGAGCTCACTGTCCTGTTAGGTCAGTTGGATCAAAGGTCTCAGTCTAAAAATTAAACTGTCAAAGGCGCTATCAGAGTTAGTTTCATTGGATTAGGAAGGGCCTTTCCAAGAATAACATAAAACTAAGATCTCATAAAAAATATTAATAGGTTTTACAACGTGAAATAAAAATATTCTGTAGGCATTTTAATTTTTTTTTTTAAAATTAAAAACAAAAAATACCATTAACGAAGAAATCCATGAGACGAATGACAGTGTGTGAAAGATATATGAAAACACCTGGCAGATGACAGGGCTGATGTCCTTTATGTAGGGCAAGCCTTCACAAAGCAATTAGAAAAAAGGCAAAAATCCATTAGGAAATGGGCAAAGAGAATAAAAAGAAACATCAATAAATACAATAAAGATGCCCAACTACCTGCCGAGGATGTAAATGACGTCTAGTTCTTACTGCTCCTTCTGGCAGGGATCAGTGAGCTGTTATGTCCGGTGTGGATGAAAGGTGCTCGCAGGTGTGCTCGCCTCTGGAGGTAGGATTGTAAGTCGGCACAACCCTGGGCAGGGCAATTTGGAGATATGTTTAAAAGCAAGCTATGCGTATCCTCTTTCATTTCATAAAACTCACTTCTAAGGACCTATCCCATGGAAATCAAGGTGATGCCTTGCAGTGTTTTTTTCTTTTTGTGTGTGTGTGTGTGTGTGTGTGTGTGTGTGTTGTGTGGTAGGAAAGGAGTAAGCAGCTATCTCAAATATTCTTCAATAGAGCAGTAGTTATAGAAATGATCATATATCTGTAGTGTAGAATATTACTTTGGAATTTAAAAAGAATGTGTTAATGTGCTAATTAAGATTTACAGTATACGTTGCATTTTTAAAAAGCAATTAACCATGGGTAAAAATGTATGGGACAAAATATGAATGTGTACTAATGCATGTGCCAGCATGCTTGAAGGAGAATTAAACTTCCCGGGAGGGCCTCACGTGACTGTGAACATGAGCTCTGTCTGGGCAGAGGGACCCGAGAATAGAGGGTGGGAGGGGTGTATTTTTCACTACATATCCTTTTAGCCCTTGGAATTTTTTTTTTTTTTTAAGAGACAGAGTTTCATTTTGTCGCCTTTGGTAGAGTGCTGTGGCATCACAGCTCACAGCAACCTCTTGGGCTTAGGCGATTCTCTTGCCTCAGCCTCCTGAGTAGCTGGGACCACAGGCACCCACCACCACGCCTGGCGCCCTACTCAGTGAGCCACAGGTGCTGCCTGCCATTGGAATGTTTCATCATGTGCAAGTTATTACTTCTAATGTAAGAGCATCCAGATTAAAATTAGGCCAGGAATTAATCCTTTTCTGCTGACAAGGAGATTTTGCTCTGGGCCACTCAGACATGGTCTCCCCAGATGTGTAGGACTAGTGGAGGAGAGTGACAAGTGGGGAAGGCAGGGGAGGGACATAACACCCCTCCCTCCCCCCGTCAGACTGGCAGACTGGCTGTGGAGGCCCAGCCGTCATGCGGCCAGTGTCGAGGAGGAAGGACTCCTGTGATTTTAGCAGTATCTGCTGAACCTGGTGTTTCTAACTTGTGATGTCCTTGTGATCCCTCTCCTGAGTGGGGTGCTAATCAGGACACACATGCAGACAGGGCCTGTGCACATGGGTGTGCCCTCACATTTACACGCACCAGGTACCAGGGTGCAGACATGCCGGGTAGGAGAGAGAAGGGGTATGAGGAAGAGGGCTGGGTAGGGCGTGGGTGGCACGGGGCAAACCCCAAATTCAGACTGCCGGGAAGTGCTCTGCTGAATAAAGCTTGAGGAAAGTGAGGCCTGGAGCAGTGAATGACTCGTGATGCCATGGGGAGGAGGCCCTGTAGGCTGAGGCCCAGGCCCCGGGAGGTGCTTTAGTGGCTGGTTTGGGTTAGGACAGCGTGACAGGAGCTTCCTAACTGTTGGGCTGGGAACACTGGCTGTCTGAAGCAAGGAAGGCTAACAGGTGGGCCCTAGCCAGTGTCTCGGCAGCATGGAATTATATGTCACAGGACGAATGTTCCAGGTGACACGTCCTAACTTGAGATAAGAAATCTCTCTAAATTGTGGCAGACACCTCCCTTCCTTCACCAGCAGACGACAGGGAGTAAGTGGAGTGTCAGCTTTTCCTTTGTGTCTCCGCACTGTCCTGCGGAAACATCAAATCCTCTTGTGTCCCTCCACGCAGACCTGGCCTGAGATCGGTGGGCAGGAACGCTGGCCTCCTGTAAGCGATTCCAGACAGCCACCCGGCTTTTCTCACTCGTCCTCAGACTTGCCCCTCATGGCTTTCAGTGGGGCAGTTTTAGTAAACCCATCTCCTCCCTGTGCTGCTCCCAGACTGCTCTGGGAATTAGACATCTGAGCTTGTTAGGATTTGTTATTAGAAAAAAATAAATGAAAAGGCCCCAGGCTCTGCTTCTCTTCACATCGGGCTTAGATGTTGTGCCCAGCGACGGGCGTTGCAGTGTCTTCTGTGCCTGCGTTTCTCCCCTCCCCTCCGGACTGCAGTGGTTCCCCAGAATCCAGTTGGATAAACACGTGCCAGGTGACAGGAAAGTTACTTTGTTCTATTTATAGCATATTCAATAATTCTGGGTAATTTAAATAGTTTAATTTAAACTTTTTAAATTAGAATTTAAAGTTAGTTCACTAAGTACTATTATCCAGGATGCTAGATCTTATCTCACCTCCTTCAGGTGTAAACACATGAATGAGAAACAGAACTCTGGAGTCTTTAGCTGATTTTTAAATGGGCTTGGAAGGCAGGCATTTCTTTTTTTTTTCTCTTAGGGGAGTAATTTTAGATCTCAAGTGCTTTAACATATTTGCATTATATGTGATGGGATTCCCACCTCATCTCATTCTGATTCAGCTTAAAAAAGAAGAATTTCCAGCTAATAGAGAAGGTAAGCACTTTTCTTAACTTGACATTTTTAGATGTTTGAACCATCTGTCATCATACAGGCAAGTAGAAATTCTGAGTACTAGAGATACGCTAGTATTTTAAAAGCAATCTTTTAAAAATTATTCTCCACTACATTTTGGATTCTATGCTAAGCTTAAAACAAATCATCTCATTTAATAATCACTGTAACCAAGCCAGGCAGGTATCTCCTCAGATAAGGAACCCACGGTCCAGGGAAAGTGCATCACTCAGTCAAGGACACAGCTTATGAGTGGGCGGTAAGGCTGTGGCACAAGTGATCTGACCCTCATTTCTCAGCACGGTGCCCCCACTTGTGCCTCACCCACCACTGACCAGAGTTGTTCTGTGATGTTGGATTCCAGTGACCCAAGGGGCAGGAGAGAGGGGTGTGGTGTCAGATGAGGCACCTGAGGTTATTTATTTATGAGGCCTGTCTGCAAAGACGCTGGGTCAGAACCCAGAGTTGGTTGTTTTGTAAGTGCTTTCTCTAGTCCTACTATTCTGAAAGTTACTGGACCCAGGGACATTATGGGCAGAAGTGTTGTTTGAAGTTGTCAGGTCCGGAGAAGGTGATGGTGGTTGAATGCAGGAGGCTTTGAATACATGTTGCACTAATAGAATTCGGTTGTGGTGACAATACAGTTAAACAGATGCATTATAGATGCACGGTACACGCATGTATGCAGATTTGTTTGTAGGTGTGGTCTCTCCATCTCTCTGTGTCCCTGTCTTTGTTGGTGTCTGAATCTGTCTCTATCCCTATCCCTGACTCTCTCTCTCTGTGTATTTTCATGTGTCTCTGTATCTCTATCTCAATCTCTCTCCTTCTTTATCTCTATCCCTGTCTCTATTTCTATCTCTGTCTGGGTCCGTGTCACTATCTCTATCTCTCTTTGTTTCTCTATCTCCATATTGTGGTCTCTGTCTCTTTCTATCTCTATCTCCCTATCTATCTCTCTGTCTCTATCTCTTTCTCTGTCTCTCTATCCATCTCCATCTCTGTACCTGTCTTTATCTCTGTCTCTGCCTCTGTCTCTTTTTATATTTGTCTCTGTCTTTCTCTCTCTCTCTCTCCATCTCTATCTCTGTCTATCTCTCTATCTTTATCTCTATCTCTGTTTCTGTCTCCATCTCTGTCTC
>NW_003852575.1:1856730-1870240 GCF_000181295.1 Otolemur garnettii | reverse complement strand
TGAGAAGTCCCAATACAGGGAAAGCTTGTGGCATCTACAGCTTTTCAGAATCGATGGCTCTGTAGTGGACAGAGCCCTGGTCATGAGAAATGGCTCTCTACATCCCCTGTCGTCCTTAAGTGAGATGAAATCTTGACTAATTGTCTACTCTGGGATCAGTTTAAGACCCCACATGTTAAAAGTTCTGATAGGTTAGCGGAAGGGTCAGTTGAGGCCACTTGAGAAGCGAGGTATGTTTTCCCTTTCTTCCTCCTGCCCCGTCAGTGGGTTCTGCTTCGTTTTTCTCTTTCCCTTTAAGAGGCTCAGTGCTCTCTTCGGTTTCCTTGTTATTTAAAGCCTTCCAGTAAAGGAGCTTGTAGAGGGCAGTTGAATATTTTCAGGATCTGACTTACCTATCTGCATATCTACCCACAGTCCTAGTTCTTCATATACTGCAGACATTCAGTAGATTCTGATCCAGAAGGTAGCTAGATTTCAGATAAGTGGTCATGAAAGATAGAAGACATTGTTGTAGTCAACTACAGTTTGCCCTTATGAAAATCGTCTCCTTCAGCTGGGCACAGCGGCTCACACCTGTAATCCTAGCACTAGGGGAGGCCACGGTGGGTGGACTGCTTGTGCTCAGGAGTCTAAGACCAGCCTGAACAAGAGCAAGACCCCGTCTCTACTGAAACTAGAAAAACTAACCAGGCATTGTGACAGGTACCTGTAGACCCAGCTATTCAGGAGGCTGAGGGAAGAGGACTGCTTGAATCTGAGGTTGCTATGAGCTATGATAGCATGGCACTCTACACAGGGCAACAGAGTGAGATTCTGTCTCAGAAAAAAAAAGTTACCATTTTTAAAGTTAAAACAAAAATCCATTCCTTCTCACTGTAGGGTTATGTAATTGAGTTTAATCAACATGTGATAAAATTATTTTAAAATATCCATATACATGTACATGGTAAGTTACTATTACAATTCTTTATGCCATCGTTATGAACTATTCAATGTTCAAAGGTTATCATTTTCAATTTAATCTTTTTTACATTCAGGGCTTTCTACTCTATAGCATGAACCTGACAATAACTATCTCTGTTAAAGTTTATAAAAGTTCAAGGACTGCTTGGCACCAGCTTGCCAATAAAGTATGTGCATTGAAATAACTGGCTAATGCTCTGTGGGGTGGGTTTTTACAAAACTCCAGCGACTGTCTGCAGGAGAGCTCTATTATGCATTTTTAATGGACATTGCTTGGATAGAAGGCCTTGGCTCTGAGAGTCTTAAGAAATCTCAAGAGTTTTACGTTTGGCAAAGATCTAAGAATATTTTCTTGAGATTTGCAAATAGTACCACAGCTACCAAAAATGGCACCTGGCTCAGTTACAGTACAATCAGGGCATGATACGAATTTTAAAGGTTCCCCAAAGCACCTCTTTCTCTAAACAGAATTGGAGACAAATGTGCATATATCATCAAAGTAGCATGTTCATGGATGAACTTTTGAGTTACTTCTCAATTTCAAGCAAGCTTCAGTCATACTTTTGAGGAAGAAGGATGCAGATGGAGAATTATATGGTGGCTGAGTGTGCAGGGTCACTAGCCCACAAAGCCACTGCAGGGCCAGTTGGCCAGCTGGGGGTCAGATAATGATTCTATGGGTCTCTTTGGCTCTGAGACGTATGAAGACCATCCGGGACTCCCATGGGGGCTTCATTCACGGGACTTGATGTGAGAGCTACCTCCCAACCCTGGTGTATGGGGCTTGATGGTCTCAAATCACACTCTCTGGTGTCAGCTTTCTGATGGTTTACCTTCAGTGGGGGTGAAGAGTGGGCCCCCCAAACATGATTCTGATCACCCACGTTGTGCCGCCTGCAGGGAGCTCTGGAGCTCTTGTTGGGAGGTGGGAGGTGTTGACAGCTACTGAATCAGCATCAGCTGACGCTGACTTCTAAACAGTTCCCCTTGGGGTCCTGTCCCTTCCTGATTCACAGTTGGGCATCTGTCAGGAATGGCCACTGTGCAGTGACTATGGTCTCTGCTCAAGCGTCGCTCAACTTTGGCATAAGCTGAAACCCCATGATGTCAGCAGGTGTAGTGAGAAATGGTTGGAGGCCACGTGGTGGGGTGGAGCCTGTGCAGTCATCAGCGCAGCACCTGCAGGAGGGCACAGGTCGGGCAGGCAGCCCTGCTCAGTCACACAGCAGCAGAGACGGTGTGTACTCAGTCAGTGCCCCATGCTGTGACCCACCACTCTGGACAAAATGCCTTTTCTAGGATGTTTTACTGTAGAGTTAAAAAATGGTGCCTCTAACCTCAGCTGATTGCCCATTTATTTCAAGCAATTTTTGAGGCAGCTGAATTCTCGCACACTTGGATGGGCCCGTGGGGTTTGCTGCCTGGACCTGGACGCTCGGGTCCACTCCCGCAGACTGGAAAACGCCTGGAGGCGCCTGCGTTCCCATTTCTCATTTGTGTTTCAACTGCCTCTCCCTTGACCTTTGAGAAATAAAGGCAATGCAATTTTTTCCCTTTCAGAATAATTTCCAAGGAGCTGCATAAAGGATGTGAACTGTGTTTAAAGCTTGTGGGTTCGAAGTAGACAGACGAATAAGTGTGATTTCCTCAGACATGCCAATCTCGTTTCCCACTTTGATATACTGTAAGAATGGTGCCACCTCCCTAACCCCCGTTTCAATAGAAACATTGGGAAAATGATGGGAACGTGGGAGCTAGTGGGAACTGTGTCTCGGTTAGACATCTGCTGGCCTGACACTATATTCTCTCTGACAGGACTTTGGGGCCCAGCAGCCGAGGCTTGGCTTCCCTCTGAAATAGGGAGTTTAGACCCCAGCTTTGGAGTGAATCAGGAAGATGGGAGAACACTTAGCACTCACTTTCAAAGACACATCGAGTATTGGCAACTTGACACACCCTAAGAAACAAAATATTCCCTGAGATCCATGAATTACACAGTGATCTGCCAAGGAACAATCTATGCAGCCTGAGTTTCTAAACTTACTTCTCTCAAATGGTTATTCAGATAAGTTAGAATAAATGTACTAGGTTTGAGAAGAGACAGTTTTTTACGTAAGTCTTTAAAAGGATGATAGTAGCCAAAGAGAAACACATTCTATAAACCAACTTCCATAAATAGAAATTCTCACTTACGACTAGCTACATTGTTTATTTTGTTTTCCAGCTTTTATTAAAAGGGTTAGGGGTGGAGAGAAACATCCCTGAGATACTATTTTGACAGCAGGAAATTAACAACATGAATCCAGTTTGGAAATTTATCTGATGACTTATTTACATAATTTTTCTCTCTGAGATAGATGGTACCAAGTGCTATGTGATGGGCATTTTCTTGCCTCTTGAAAACAGAATAGATGCTTTAGACAAATACAAGAGGTAGCCCAGGGATCAAGAGAGTGAAGGAGCATGTAGGGTGGGCTATGATGGCTAGATCCACAAGATACAATTGTGAGTGAGCAGTGTGGAAGCAAAGCCATGATCCAAATGGTTACGGTGGGCAGCCAGAGTCAGGGACCTACCAGGAGAAGGGCAGGGGCACACACTATGGCCACTCCAGTTAAGAAGCACTTGCCCCGGAGAACCTAGAGACCCCTAGACAATAGCAGCCAGGAAGGAATTGTGGGCAAACAGGGCCCTTCCCTGTTGAAAAGATAAGTGATAAGGTTCTGGAAGGAGAAAGGTCCACATTGGGGACAGCTGTGCTGTTCCCTGGACTCCAACCCTGGGTGCCCTATGTCCCCAGAGTTTTCCCAGAGGGACTTTCTGCTGCTGGACTCTCAGCTGCTTAGGACATGTGTCCATGTTGGTGGCTCTCACCAGCATGGCTCCCACTCACTCAGACCCTCCTCACTCTAGTGAAAAGGCGTTACCTGCAAGCTGGGACGCTGGTGAGCCTCACTCACCCCATCTGTCTGCATCTTCCAGCCTGTGGACTGTAAGAAAACACACGTCTAGTGGGTAAGGTGCCTGGTCTGGGATGTTTTGTTATGGAGGCCCGAGCTGCCTCATACACAGAGCATAGAGGATAGCCAGTGTCATGATGGGAGTGGCAGTGTGCAGAGAAAGCGCCCAGAGTAGGGCCTTAAAAGGCACCAGGAACGAAGCACGGGGCACACCATCACCATGCTCAGTCTTGCTACATGCTCGGCAGATTTGATTCTGCAAGCACAGGGGAGACCTGGCTAGTTACGGCACTTACAGTGTCCAACACACAACAGGAAGTCGACAGCTAAGCAAAAGCGCAGCCATTCTCAGGAATCCCTCCAGAGAGCCTTCAGGAAGATGGCCAGTGGGCGTGCCCCTACCGCCTCCTAGAGGACAGTGCAGCAAAAAGCTTCTCCAGTGTTTTTCTAAGGACAGCGCAGCTCTTTGCCCCTCCCTTCAGTTGCCAAAGCTGGGTTTACCACTGTCTGGAAGAATGCAGGGACCGTGTGACTTCATGCCAACGACCCCACGGGTTTCCACTCCAGACTACCTTTCTGCTATTGGCATTTCTCTTGGACAGGTTTCTGGAGAGCAGTGTTTTTGAACCACTAGTTTAGTTCAGATCCATGCACTCAGCTGACAATTGAGCTGGGCTAGAACAGACCTTCTCTTTTGGAAGCTGAGCGGCCTAATATAAATACCTGCTGTGCACACCTAGTGCCCAGGTCTTGGCTTCCAAGGAACAAGGAAACTTCAGAGCTGGAGCTGAAAATGTTCAAGGTGAGCTTATAACATCTTTTGGTGCCAGAAAGGAAGGAAGAGCATAAATGATGATGAGGAGGTGTTCAAAGGACAGGAGCCTCTAGAACAGTGGTCTTCAACTGGTGTGCCTTGAAAAATTTTGAAGATCATTAATTAAATTATTTTCAAAAGAAGTTCAAAGCACAGTAAGTGAAGGAAGTGGAAATGTTGAAGAAGCCTATATCAAGCTCTGAAATAGTATCAACTATACAAAAATCTCCCTAAAAAGAAAAGCCAGGACCAGATGGCTTCACGTCAGAATTCTACCAAACCTTTAAAGAGGAACTAGTACCTATATTATTTAACCTTTTCCAAAATATAGAAAAAGAAGGAATACTACCCAACACACTCTATGAAGCAAACATCACCTTGATCCCCAAACCAGGAAAAGCCCCAATAAGATTGGAAATTTACAGAAGATTACTTTTAATGCAAATAGATGCAAAAATATTCAATAAGATCCTATCAAACAGAATCCAACAACATATCATATACATCAAACAAATTATACACCATGACCAAGTGGGTTTTATCCCAGGGTCCCAAGGCTGGTTCAACATATGTAAATCTATAAATATAATTCATCACATAAACAAATTAAAAAACAAAGACCATATGATTTTCTCAATTGGTGCAGAAAAAGCTTTTGATAATATCCAGCATCCCTTCATGATCAGAACACTTAAGAAAATTGGTATAGAAGGGACATTTCTTAAACTGATAGAGGCCATCCTCAACAAACCCACAGCCAATATTGTATTGAATGGATTTAAACTGAAATCATTTCCACTTGATCAGGAACTGGGCAAGGTTTCCCATTGTCTCCATTGCTCTTTAACATTGTAATGGAAGTTTTAGCCATCACAATTAGGGAAGAAAAGGCAATCAAGGGTATCCATATAGGATCAGAAGAGATCAAACTTTCACTCTTCGCAGGTGATATGATTGTATATCTGGAAAACACCAGGAATTCTACTACAAAATTCTTAGAAGTGATCAAGGAATACAGCAGCATCTCAGGCTACAAAATCAACACTCATAATTTGGTAGCCTTTATATATACCAATAATAGGCTGAAAAAAAGTCAAGGACTCTATTCCGTTCACAGTAGTGTCAAAGAAGATGAAATATTTGGGAGTTTACCTAACAAAGGATGTGAAAGATCTCTATAAAGAGAACTATGAAACTCTATGAAAAGAAATAGCTGAAAATGTTAACAAATGGAAAAACATAGCATGCTCATGGTTGGGAAGAATCAATATTGTTAAAATGTCCATACTACCCAAAGCAATATAGAATTTCAATGCAATCCCCATCAGATTCCCACTGTCATAATTTAAAGATCTTGAAAAAATAATAGTTCATTTTATATGGAATCAGAAGAAACCTCAAATAGCCACGACATTACTCAGAAATCACACTACCAGGCCTCAGGTCTATTTTTAGTTCTCTAAGTGTTCTCCAAACATCTTTCATGCTACCAGACCTCAGATTATACTATAAATCAATAGTGATCAGAACAGCATGGTACTGGCACAAAAACAGAGAGGTAGATGTATGGAACAGAATAGAGAACCAAGAGATGAATCCAGCTACTTACGGTTATCTGATCTTTGACAAGCCAATTAAAAACATTCAGTGGGGGAAAGATTCCCTATTTAACAAATGGTGCAGGGTGAACTGGCTGGTGACCTGTAGAAGACTGAAACTGGACCCACACCTTTCACCATTAACTAAGATAGACTCTCACTGGATTAAAGATTTAAACTTAAGATGTGAAACTATAAAAATACTAGAAGAAAGTGTAGGGAAAACACTTGAAGAAATCAGCCTGGGCGAAAACTTTATGAGGAGGACCCCTTAGGCAGTTGAAGCAACATCAAAAATACATTACTGGGACCTGATCAAACTAAAAAGCTTCTGTACAGCCAAGAATACAGTAAGTAAAGCAAGCAGATAGCCCTCAGAATGGGAGAAAATATTTGCAGGGTATGTCTCCGACAAAGGTTTAATGACCAGAATCCACAGAGAGCTCAAATGCATTAGCAAGAAAAGAACAAGTGATCCCATCTCAGTGTGGGTAAGGGACTTGAAGAGAAACTTCTCTGAAGAAGACAGGCGCTACAGACACATGAAAAAATGCCCATCATTCTTAATCATCAGGGAAATGTAAATCAAAACTACTTTGAGATATCATCTAACTCCAGTAAGATTAGCCCACATCACAAAATTCCAAAGCCAGAGATGTTGATGTGGATGTGGAGAAAAGGGAACACTTCTACACTACTGGTGGGAATGCAAACTAATATGTTCCTTTTGGAAAGATGTTTGGAGAACACTTAGAGAACTAAAAATAGACCTGCCATTTGATCCTACAATTCCTCCACTAGGTATATATCTAGAAGACCAAAAATCACACTACAACAAAGATATTTGTACCAGAATGTTTATTGCAGCCCAATTGCTAAATCATGGAAGAAGCCCAAGTTCCCATTGACCCTCGAATGGATCAATAAATTGTGGTATATGTACACCATGGAATACTATGCAGCCATAAAGAAAGATGGAGACTTTACTTCCTTCATGTTTACATAGATGGAGTGGGAATATATTCTTCTTAGCAAAGTATCTCAAGAATGGAAGAAAAAATATCCAATGTACTCAGTCCTAGTATGAAACTAATTTATAGCTTTCATAGGAAAGCTATAACCCAATTTTAGCCCAAGAATATGGGGAAAGGGGAGAGGGAGGGGAGGGGAGGGAGAGGATGGGTGGTGGGAGGGTGATTGGTGGGACCACACCTACGGTGCATCTTACAAGGGTACATGTGAATCTTTCTAAAAGTAGAATATAAATGTCTTAACACAGTAACTAAGAAAAAGACATGAAGGCTATGTTAACCAGTTGGATGAAAATATTTCAAATTGTATATAAACCCAGCACACTGTGCCCCATGACTGCATTAATGTACACAGCTAGGACTTAATAAAAACAAACAAAAAAGCACACTAAGTATATTTTTATTTTTACTCTTTTTCTTTAATCAGCATAATTAGAGTGTGATGCAGAAGTTTTACTATAGATAGAAGTGTGCTGTGAGACCAGAAAGGTTAAAAAACGCTGGTGTAGAGGAAATCCCACTGGCTACCCCGGGATAATTAGAGCATGGCAAATAAATGATGGTAGTTGCAGATTTTAACCCATTGAAGGAAATAGGAGTCAATGAGCTTGTTCCAATATCAACAGATGGGTAAAGAGATAGTAAGGGAAGGGAAAGGGTCCTGGTTAGAGCTGAAAGCTGACGCGTAAACGCCCAAAGAGCTGAGCGCTTAGAAGTTGCCGTTTGGTAACTACGGTAGGAATATTGGATTCATGCAAGAACCATCAGTGGGTGCTAAACTGAAAGTTTGGGGGGGGGGGAAGGACATTTATGCAGTCTTAAAGTACCTGCACAGAAAATGCTTTCTTCAAAGTGAAAAATAATAACTCCACAGTGGAGTAAACTGACACAGAGTTCCTGGACCAGCAATGAAAGTAAACATCACCCAGACCAGAAGAACTGACGCTGTGGGCCTGGATCTGGGTGCTGCGGAGGACACAGCAGCGCCTTTGCTGCTCTCTTGCCCCAAACGCATAGGCTGAGTCCAACTGTGAGGACACATTGGAAAAAGTCAAGTTGAGAGACATTCTGCAACATAACTTCAGGAAAGCAAAGGCCATGAAAGGGAAAGACAGAGAGGAGAGCTCCTCAAGGCAGCAGAAGATTAAGAGAAATGACAGCAAAGTGTGACTCGGGATTTTCTGTGACTATAAGAGAGAATGATGAAAAATTGGCAAAAGTGGAATGAAGACTGTAGACCACGTAATGACGTTGTGTCAGCGTCAGTTTCTGCTTTTGTGAGACTGCCTTCACTTTCGCACCATCTGCACTAAAGAACGGAGGGGTGAAACGTGATTAGAAGAGCCCAGCATCACACCTGCCCCCACACATGCACCGGCCCTGGAGGGCCTGTGGGGGCCATGTGTGGCCGTGAGGCTGCAGGTCCCCCACCCCGGCCAGCGTTTACCACCGCATACCTCACCCCTTTCTTGAGAGATGTTGCTGAGCCACCGAAAGCTGTGTGGGAAAGACAGAGCAAAAACGAACCAGCAGAGAACCCGAAGGCTCTCATTCAGTTTCTCAGGGAAAATGTACTCTCGGGAAAACGATTTCTGTTTAGGAAATTTCATGGGTGGTACTCTTACTCAACAGCTGTTACACTTATTCTGGTTCAAGGTGCTGTGATTAGACCCCAATCTTGGTTCTTTCTGAGGCCTTTCCAACTACACCATATTTGGTTGGGTCTAGGACTAGAGAGTTTAAACAGTATCACTTGGGGACTGTGTTGACAGTAACTGGTCAGCGTGGAGGCATTTCCAGTGAGTTCCTTAAGGACGAGTTTCTGCATGGACCGGTCCCATAATTGCCTGATGGTGAACAGGTGTGTAGCGTGGATGTGGATTCATAGCATCTTTGTTGACAGCAAGTTACTGCAGGTGACATCCGCCTCCCAAGCAAGTTGGAAGGGGGTGGGGACAGAGGGGAGTTTGGATGAAGAAAGGCTCTTTTGAGGTGAAAGGAGTTTAGGACTCTCAAACTCCAAATGAATTGATGCTAAGAATAAAGGGGGCTAGGCCGCACCTGTGGCTCAGTGGGTAGGGTGCCGGCCCCATATACTGAGGGTGGCGGGTTCAAACCCAGCTCTGGCCAAACTGCAACAAAAAAATAGCCAGGTATTGTGGCAGGTGCCTGTAGTCCCAGCTACTTGGGAGGCTGAGGCAAGAGAATTGCTTAAGCCCAGGAGCTGGAGGTTGCTGTGAGCTGTGATGCCACAGCACTCTATAGTGAGTGACAAAGACAAAGTGAGACTCTGTCTCTACCAAAAAGAAAAAAAAAAAAGAATAAAGGGTGCTGTGAGGAGAGCTGGGAAACTGGGAGACTTGAGTGCTGGGAGTACTCTTCACCCAGAGAAACATGAGCGCACAAAAGGAAATGTGAGCATCCATGCAGACGCTCGTTACCCAAAGATGCTCATGTTCTTTTTGCTTTTTCTTTGCAAACAGGATGTTAATAATAGTGCTGTTTACTGCTAGATCTCTGCTTGAAGTTCAATTTTAGCTCCCTCCAAAAGGTCAGGAAACCTCTGTTCCCCATTATATTCTCATTTGGGGAGAATGAGATGCCAACTGCAATTGCAAGGCTTTCATCAGAGGTTGTGCTGTGCCCTTCTGCCCCGTGGGGTGAGGGGCTCGCTGGCACGTCCACGGAGCGGCTCTGGGTGGGCGTGCGGAGGGAGCGCACCGTCTTCCGGGGGCCCACCTCCTTACTTAAAGTGCTCCCTTCATGTACCTCATTCCGTTTGGTAGTGTGCTGTAGTGTGTTTTATGTCAACACAGGAGAGAGCAAAAAATGGCTTTGACACTTTGACGTGGTTGGAAAAAATCCAAAGCAGAATAATATTTTATGACCTGTGAAAATGATTTGTGTCCATAAACAACATTTCATAGGGACATGGCTGCGCCCATTCTTTTGCTGATGGCCTAGGGCGTTCTCAGCTGCCCAGCAGCCGAGTGGTTGGGGCAGAGGCGGTCCTCAAAGCCTAAAATATTTACTATCTGGCCCTTTACCAGAAAATATTTTGCTGTTCTCAACTGCCAGTTCCTTAATGGCAGGACTGCGTTTATCTTTGCACAATGCCAGGCACATGGAAGGTTCTGGAAAATCCTTACCAGCAGAATGAGTAGACCTCAACCCAAGCCCCCTTGCCTGTTAAGTTTTTACCTTCAGAATGGCCTTTTGCAAGGCTGAGAAGGCACCATGGTGCGCCCCAGTCCAGGACAGCCCCTCAATCTCACCACTCCTCTGTGGTTACTATGGCGGGGAAGGGCTGTGTGGTGACAGACTGTTCTTTACCGATGGATTAGCAACTTGGGAAAGGGACCAGCTTTTCTCATGTTTTGTGCTCATTCCTCTGGGGGAGGGGAGGAGAGGAAACTGGGTAACATCAGAGGGAAACCCCGTGCCTGGAGGGATGGCTGACTCTGGAGTCCAGTCTCCTGGCCTTAGAGGGTCCCCATAAGACTAGACCCACTTAAAAAGGAAGCACAGAGATATTTCTACTTAGCAGAATCTCATGTGTGATTCTGAGACTGAATTCTGGGGTCAAGTTTGCCCTTTGACTCTGCTTTAAATCTTTCTCTGTCTTTATATTGGATGGAGTTTATAAGATATATGGTGCGTACTGAGTAAGAAGAGGATCTTATAGAATAAACAGACTCTTTTAGTAAAATAATATCTTTAATTTTTAAATTAAGTGACATCTGGAGGCCAGATCCTGCCCTCGACTCCTGGTAGAGCCCAGAAAACACCAGGCACCAGGTAAAAAGGAAGCTCTTCAGAAAGTCTGAGACAGATTCAGAAGGGGCAAGTCTGGTTTTTAAAAAATATCATTTATTTTTTCATTGCATATGTTGAGCCCCCATCATGAGCCAGATTGTGTTACTTGTTGGGAAAAGGGGGGAGGGAAACAAGGCATAATATTTACCCTGAGAAATGTAGAGTCTGTCAGGAACACTCGTGTGCGGCCAGTGGCACACAGGCATCTTGGAGATTTGCAGACATGCAGCACAGAGGAGGACTCTCCAGCTTTACAGTTTGGAAAGTTCCACAAGGGGCAGCACTTACAAGGAGATTTGGTGGGTGAGGAGGAATTATCGGGACAGTAAATGGAACAGGGTGTTCTAGGCAGACATAAAGTCACAGCATATGCAGGCCAGAGTTGAAATAACCCTACATGTGTTCAGGAATTTCAGTGGGGTAAAGGACAGGGACCTGGACAGGTAGCAAGTCTGTGACATGCTAAGGTGCTTGGTCTTTATTGTTTATCTCTGGGAAAGCTACTGAGAATGTTTTTGGGTGTGTGTGTGAGGGTATGGGATTTGTATGTTACAAAGTTTATTCTGACAACTGTGAGGAGGGGTATTAAAAAAAAACTGCAGTTAGGGAGACCAGTAGGGAGGCATCATAATTGTCCAGGGGGAGGGCATGGTGGTGTAAGCCAGTGCAGTGGCCAAGACCCTGGAGAGGAGCAGATGTTTGGGTAATAGAGACAGGGAAGAGCTGGGATGGACAAGCTTAGTCAGAGCTGCCTCATATGGTTGTGTAGGTTGTACAGTGCACAACTCACTATCTCTAAAGGGTACAGATTTATGTGTTTATTACACACATTTTCCAGCAGATGGCAGTGGAATGTCTTGAGGAGGGATGCCTTTTTCTCACTGCTCAAAGGAGTCCTAGGGGTCCTACCGCAGCCAGAGCTTGGGGAATAGGTGGACTGCAGAGCACAGGGAAGGAAGAGCATGAGATGACAGCCAGGTTTCCAACCTGGGCACCTGGAAGACAAATTCCCTTCATCTAGGCGTGGAATACAGAGATGGAGCGGATCTGAGTTTATTTTAGGACAAGGTATATTTAAAGGACTTGAGAGCCACCCAGATGGAGAAGCCGAGGACACAGTTAGCTGCCAGGGTCTGTAGTTCAGAAGAGAGGTATGAAGCTGCACCTGTGGGAGCCACCTGTATACGAATCCTCAAAGCCAGGAAGAGGTTACTCTGGAGAATGTGCAGGAGGGAAGCCAGGAGGGCCTGGATTTCCAGGGGGAACCCCTGAGGTTCTAAGTGGCAGGTGATGGAGAAAGAAGCCTTGATGGAGACTGGGAGGAGGTGTTTGGAAGTGGCTCCCTGGAGTCACTCCCACTATCAGAGGCAGAGGCTTCTGACTGAGAGCAGTGCCATCTTTTTGGTTTTTGGCAATTTTAAATGATCGTAGACTTGCTTTCTATGTGCTTAAGGGACTGGTCTGATTGTGACCATATAAGATACTTCCCTCATTTATTCCTCCCATGCATTTAAGCTGTACCCACGTCCTTCTCCAGCACCTGCTTTGGTCCAGGAGCTGTTCTGGGTCCTGGGAACACAGTGACGAACAAGACAAGGTGTTGCTCTCCCAGGGGTTGCATCCTAATTGCTGATAACGAAATTAATGAGACAGCGTCTGCTGGTGATGAGTGCCACCAGGGTGGTTTCCATGGTGAGGAATTGGGGTTTCCAAGTACAGTGGGCATCCACAGGAGGGTGGCAAGGAAGGGGAGTGCCTCGCTCTGATTTACATCCTAGTGAGAGTTCTCCACAGGTGCCGAATGGAATTTGGTAGGGTGGTCGTTAGCAGGGGGACCAGTTGAATGCCGTTGCCTCCACATGATGACAGCGTACTCTGGGGTGGTAGCTGCAGAGACATGGCGATACCCATAGTACGTCCACAGTAGAGAACTCAGACGAATCTGGGATGCTGCTGCAGTTTGAGTCATGGTGTGGTTGATGGTGACATTTACAGACAAGGGGAAGGCAGAGCAGGAATAACTCTAGGGGAGCTGGGAGCGCTGTGATGTGTCTGCTTCATTGCATTGGCTGTTCAAACTTGTGAGGCATCTCAGGAGGGACGCCACGTATGCACTTGGATCTCTGAGTGCACAGCTCAGGGGAGAGGTTCTGACTGGAGATAGTAATTTGGTGTCATGTAGAAAAAGACAGTAATTAAAGCCAAGGGCCTGGCTGAAGTCACTGAGTGGGAACATGGAGAACAGGACTCTGGATGGAACAGGCTCTCAGGGGGACTCTGGGTGGAACGGGCTCCCAGGGGGACTCTGGATGGAACGGGCTCCCAGGG
>NW_003852575.1:1852448-1855660 GCF_000181295.1 Otolemur garnettii | reverse complement strand
GGGCTCCCAGGGGGACTCTGGATGGAATGGGCTCCCAGGGGGACTCTGGATGGAATGGGCTCCCAGGGGCCTCTGGATGGAATGGGCTCCCAGGGGGACTCTGGATGGAATGGGCTCCCAGGGGGACTCTGGATGGAATGGGCTCCCAGGGGACTCTGGATGGAATGGGCTCCCAGGGGACTCTGGATGGAATGGGCTCAGAGGGGGACTCTGGATGGAATGGGCTCCAAGGGGGTGGGGAAGAGGAGAAACAGCTCGCAGAGGAGAGTGGAAGGTGCAGGAGTCCAGGGAAGATGGGATAGGGAGTGTTGGAGCAGGCAGGGTGGGCTGGGCTGGTGAGTTTCCGTGGTGTGCTGGGGACTGAAGTCTGTTTGGCAATGGAGGCGAGAGACAATCCTTTCCCTAAGTCATGAGGGATGGAAAGCTGAGAAAGGGAGAAGTTCCCAGAATGCGTCATGCTATCCAGAGAAGTGTAGTTTTGATTTTGTTTGTTCTTTAAGATGGTAAGTATTAGGACATTTTTTTTATGTGGATGGAAGCAAACTATTAGGACAAAAACAATTAGTGATGGAGGGCAAAAGGGGGCTGGCTGCAATCTAAGAGTCTTTGAGGGGCTGAGGAGATGGCTCTGGGGTTGGCCCTCGGTGGAACAGGCCTCCTCAGTTACAAGAGGGAAGGCCAGAGAGAAGGACCGCAGTGGACTGGCAGTACTGGCCATGAGAAGACGGGAATATCCGCGTCTCACTGCTTCTGTTTTCTCAGCCTAGCCTGAGACCAGGCTGTTATCTAATGGACAGGTGGTGCTGGAGGATTGAAGAGAGAAGAGAGTAGAAATCATGGGCTTGGTGGGTGGGAGGATAGACTAATCATTTAAATTTAAAGGCATGCTCCTTGGTGGATTTCATTTCATCATACCAAGAGACCCGAGGGTGGGACACTTGACAAGTACCCCCGAAGACAAATGTAGAAAGTCTAGTACCCTCTCTGAGCCCCCTTCCCTGGGCCACTCTCCCGGGTTACAGGTGCTTACTGTCCTTGGGACGCCCCCTTGCACCTGGTAGATGATGTACTTGACTATACTCAAGGGAAGAGACACCACAGTGTCTTTCTACCTTTCAACATGGCAGGAGGGAACACCATGCTTTGCTGAGACTGGAACTGAGAGACCCCACAGTTAGCCTCCTCAATGCCAGCCTGGGAGTTTCCAGCTGCAGATGAGGCTTTTGCTAATTTACCCGCTAAGCACAGGGGGTGTCTGCGCCAGCTGCCTGCAGCCGCAGAGGCTGTGAACTGTGTAGGAAACTAGCCCTGCCCTCCCCTACTGCGGCCTGATTTGCCAGTGGCTGATCAAGCTGCCTTCCATGGTTGGCTTGATGATGTCTTTTCATCCCCTGTTCTTGGGCCCACGGGGTCTTCAGGCCCAGCTGACCATGCTGCAGTCCCCTTGGGTGAATATAAGGAACCCCGATGGGAGGACGCAGGGAGATGTTTGGAAATCTTTCTTGGTCCACATCGGAACTTGTGAATTCTTAAGAGCATCAACAGGAATCAGGGAGCAGCAGCATTTTTGCTCCCTATGGTTGTATACATTTTCCAACTTTGTTTGGGGAGACAGTATGTATTACTGAGTATCTTAAACAAATAAAGGTCTATGTTGTTTATTACTTACTACTTTAGAATTCCAAGTTGTATTGAATGTACTTAGCTTGGGATCAGTGTGAATGCAGCCTTCATCTATTTTAGACTCGATCTTTCCAGTCTAGTCTTCTCCATGTCCCGATTGTATATTTTTCTTTCATCTCATTACCATCAGCCCTCCACTACCCAGCAGCTCTCAAAGATTTCAATTAATATTCGTCCTATGTAGAAAATGCTTGAAAGATATAAAAGGAAATGTATTTACTTAGCAGATGCGAATTAAAATCTTCCAAGGACGGCCTCGGCGACTGGAGATTCTTCCCCATCATCATCATCATCATTGTCATCCTCCCGAAAGGGTCTTGCTGAATGTTTTACAGTGAAATGGAAACCCCAGCGGGGCTTAATTAGGCTGCCAAAGCCTGTATCTTTTTACTGTAGTGCTTTCAGGCAGAGAGTTCAGAGTCAAAATTGATTTTTCCCTTTCAGTGTTAAACTTCATTTTTTCTTCCCCTAAGGGTTTATGAGCCAGCTGCTTGGTTGCACTTGGGTTATACTTGGCACGGCACCAGGCCATTTGGATGGGGCTGGCCCGGAGCTTCAATTGGCACAGTCACCTGATAACATCAAATTGGGTAGAATTGGGGAGGGCAAGTTGGTAGGCTGTACTTTGCACAGCTCAATACCAACTGCAGTGGAAGAGTGGATCTCCCCCCCGCCTCTTGTAGTCAGGCAAGGGGGCTTGATGTGAATGCCAAGGCCGCATCAAGAGGTGAGATGTCACTGAGCCCTAACTGTCAGTGCATTACTGAACTCTGATCCATGACCATGGCCTTGGAGATCCTTCAGTGTGCCTCGGTGTTCTGTGCTCCTCTAGAGAGACCCCCGGGGCAGAGGGTCGGGAAGGTGGGGGGAGCCTGAGACTGCACCTTAGATTTTCCACTTTACCAGTTTTCTGAACTTGAGCACGTTACTCTTCTCCCCAACTCCCCACGCAAGGTCCAACTTCTCATTTGTTAAGTGGAAATGGGACCTACATTTGAATTGTCTTGAAGATTGAAAACGATCCATGCAAAGCATCTAATAAAGTAGATGGTATCCAGTGGACACCACATGCATGACAGCTGTGAGAATAGCCTGATTCACACAGTCACAGATTCATTCTGTACACTGAGCACCTACCACATGCCAGGTGCCACCGTGAGGGTCTTGCACATAGTATCTCATGGACTCTTTTCATGGGTCTGAGTATCATTCGTGTTTTTCAGAATGGAAGAAAGGATTTGGTGAAGTGAAGAAATGTGATGGGCTCAATCTCAGGATAGTCAAGAGCAGAGAGAGGGTTTGAATTCTGACCTCAAAGTCTCAACCAGTGCAGGCAGAAGGACGGGCTCTGCAAAGCAGCCACAGATTCGTTTCCTGGCAAGTCTAGTGTTCCTGGCAGTAGACAACAGCCAACTTGGTCAAGTGTTCATGTGACACTGTGTATCAGGCAAGATAAAACTAGATTTTACTCTGGTAATACACAACCCACACTTCAGTGGCTTAACCCAACAGAAGGTCATTTTCTCAGT
>NW_003852575.1:1848983-1850322 GCF_000181295.1 Otolemur garnettii | reverse complement strand
GGGGTGACTTATTAAAAGGAGGAAATAAGACTGGGGAAATGTAATGGCTATGAAATATCATTGCTGGAACGCGCTTACGAGCACTGCGATGTTAACCTTCACCCAGCTTATCTTTTCAAACTCTGGAGTCTCATATAGTAGCCTGGCATTTTGATTACAGCAAAGAAAAATGGAACTTGGAAATCGGACCTGACAGAGCGTCCCATTCTCCCAGGGGTATTTTGGTAGACAATGGTTATTTAATTCCAATCTCAGTATTGTTTTGTGGGCACAGCTCATTTTGATAAATGGTTGTTAAGAATTTGTGTGAATGCCTCAGGAATTTTAAAGGGAATTGATAACATTTGGAAACCAACAGAGAAACCTTAAAGGAAAAGAGAAACTAATGGTGGGTGAAAAGAGAAGAGGGGACATCCCCATCGGTCACCTGTACGATAAATACCAGGTGTATTTTTGGGGGGCGTGTCTACTGAATCTTCAGCAGCAGATCGGCAGCAGTCACGATGCACAGAGCCCTGAACGTGGAGTGCCCGACAGCACCACCAGTGGTCCTGGCTGTCAAGTTCCTGCTCTGTTGGTGGCTACTTGATGTTAGCCAAATCACTGGTCTTATTGGGCTTCCATGTCCTCATCGGTAAAAAGGACAAAGATTCCTTCCAACTGAAAGATTTTGTCACCTGTGCTGTGATTTATGGGACTAAATTCTCTGCACGTGAATAATGCTGTGCCAGTGATGGAACCGAGATTTTCTCCGGTGGCTGGGTGCCCTCACCTGCTTCCCATGAATACAGCCAGAGATGTATTCCTCCTTGGTAACCCAGAGATGGTGGCTTCTGGGCAGTCAGCCCTGCTCCCTTGTTATAAAGTGTTACCTGATGTGTTTCATTCTCCACTTTCCCTAGTTCCTCCCTCCCTCTTTCCTTCCCCCTCCCTTCCTCCATCTTACTCTGTTACCCTGGGTAGAGTGCCCTGGTGCCTTAGCTCACAGCATCCTCAAACTCATGAGCTCAAGTGATCCTCTTGTCTCAGCCTCCCAAATAGCGGGGTCTACAGGTGCCCACCACAACTACTGGCTAGTTTTTCTATTTTTGGTAGATGCAGAGGTCTTGCTCTTGCTCAGGCTAGTCTCAAACTCCCGAGCTTAAGCAATCCACCCACCTCGATCTTCTAGACTGCTAGGATGACAGGCTTACGCGATCACAGCCTGCCCCATTTCCCCTAGTTTTCTATGCAGTATTTACATCTTTTTTTTTTTTTTTTTGTAGAGACAGAGTCTCACTCTATCACCCTCGGTAGAGTGCCGTGGCATCACACAGCTCACAGCAAACTCCAACTCCTG
>NW_003852575.1:1845849-1848963 GCF_000181295.1 Otolemur garnettii | reverse complement strand
AAAAAAAAAAAAAAAAAACCCAAAAACCCACAAGGCATTGTGTGGTAGATTGAAATTATTGCTCTCGATGATTTATTCCATGTCCCTGTGAGAGTTCTATTTCCCCATCTCACTGCCATATGACTCGTTGTGACTAACACACTGTGAGCAGAAGCGAGGTGCTTCGTCACTTCTCTTTTCCCCTGACATGATAACGGCCTGCCCTGTGCAGGGCTGCTCCATCAGTTGCATCTTAGAATAAACAGGCTGTGAACAGAGCTGCCGCTGCCGTGCAGCGTGGATAGGAAACAAACCTTCAGTGTCTTAAGCCCTTGGGGTTGTTTGTTACTGCGGCACAGTGTAGGCAAAGCAGACTGATACAGCATCTCTGTCATGCAGACGGAATGATGAAATCGGCTGTACAGAGATTTCATGCTTCCTTTTCACTTTGATGGAGTATACCTATATCTTAAAACAGAAGTAGCTCTGAGAACTTAATGGAAATGTTATTTAGTTGAGTTGAATTAATGGGGCAAAAATATGTTTTTAAAATTGGGACACCAGCCAATACCTCAGAATTCTTATGAAATAACTGGGGGTGGGGATTGGGAACATACAAGTTCATAAAAATGTTGTTTTCAAATGCAAACTGTTAGTCTTTTCCTCACCAAGCAGTTGCCTCAGGAGACCTGAAAGTAATCTACATTCCCATCCACTTTTGACAGAAATCGTAGAGATGGGATGTCCCTATCTATGGGAACACAAAGTCCTTTCTGGCGGGGTCGGTGATCCTCACTAACTGGGACGCCATTGCTCTGTAGTTCCTGTAGGTAGCTGGGGCAGAGGCCAGGCTGGCTCATACTCTTGCATCACGCTTGTGCTTTGTGGGGGCCCTGGGAGTGACAGGTTAACACTGGCTGCTTTGACTATTCAGGGTGGTTCCTGAGGGGAGTCATTTGTCATTTGGTTGTGGCACCAGCTGCAAGATTCCCGGGGACAGTGGGGCTTCTTGCTGGTATTGGGCCTTCTGACTGGCCGGCTTCCTGTCCCTGCAAAGCTTTGCTCTTTGTTGCTTGGCCCCTGTGTGGCCTATGGGGGGAGAAATGGTCTGCTCCAGTGGAATTCGGGAAGTTGAAAGGTCGCCTGTGAGGTAGGTGCCATTACTGCTCCCATTTCAGAGATGAAAAAGCTGAGACTGAGAGAGGTTATGTGAGCCAGTGAAGGGAGCAGCTGTGGTTTGAGCCCAGGATGGCCTGATGACATGAATGACTCGCAGGGGCGCAGATGAATGAGCTGTCACTGGGAGAGAATAAGAAATGAATACAGCAAATGAGATTAGGGGTGTGTGGGGGTGTGGCTCAGAGCAAGAGGCTGCTGCTGGGGGAGCAGCGCCCCTGTCTGCTCAGCTCCTTGGCAGGTATGTGAGAGAGTGTGTGTGAGTGTGCGTGTGTGTATGTGTGTGTGTGTGTGTGTGTGTGTGATTTATAAGGCTTCCCTAATGCTCCTCTTCTGGGCATTAGAAATAGTTGGGTAGAGCTGCTTCACTGGCACCCTGCTGTCAGCACTCACTTTACGGAATGCCCTAGGAAACAACCAAACCTTATTTGTTTAAGAATATGCTAATTAGAGGCTTCACACTATTTGACACTCATTTCCTACTTTCAATGGTGCTGTTTCTTTCCAGGATGAGTATTGACCTTAGCCTTTGGGTCTAACTTTTAGATGGTAGTGTCATTTTTTTGGGGGGGTGGGCTCAATTCTACATTGTATATTTTGGGAGCACCATCACTGACTTCTACTGAGCATCTATCGGGGCCCATTCAGAGAGGGAGGAAGCATGGATTTTCTGGTACTGTTGGCTTTTTTTTGAGAGAGAGTCTTATTCCATCACCCTGGCTAGAGTGCTGTGATATCATCATAGTTCACAGCAACCTCAAACTCTTGGGTTCTCTTGCCTTAGTCTCCTAAGTAGCTGGGACTACAGGTGCCTATCACAACACCTGGCTGGTTTTTCTATTTTTAATACAGATGGGGGGTCTTGCTCTTGCACAGGCCGATCTCGAGCACTTGAGCTCAGGCAATCCACCCACCTTGGCCTCCCAGAGTGCTGGGGTTACAGGTGAGCCACTGCCCCTGGCCTGACCCTGCTGTTTTAATAATAAATAGTTTGGGGTTCTTTTCAACCACAGTTACATATGGTTACTTTGATGTCTTGCCTTCTACTTATGGGAATGTTTAATAGAGTTATAATGTTAGGTCTCTTATAGTATTCTTCCTTTTGGAGAAAGTAGTGGAAAAATTAAGACTCTGTTGTGTGCTCTACAGCCTCCACCTTGAGATTGTCAGGACATTTGGTGAATCAGAACGCAGTGTTCTCAAGGTCTGGAGGATTACAGAGAGTTTACAGATTTGGGAAGTTGTTGCCATCAGTTTTATCCAGCCAGTGACACTACTGGGATGGATACATTATATTGAAGGAGATATTCTGGAAGGAATCCCTGAATAAAAAAGAAAAGATAGCTGGATTTCTTGATCAAATGGATGGTAGATTTTGACCTAGGAAAAATATGTTTATATGCCTTTGAATTAAAAAAATTAATTCTTTATGAAGATTCACCAGGAGGACAACCCTGTGAGAATTCTCAGCGTTTTGACCTCATCAGTGGACTCTTCCCCCAGGTTAGGTGGTTGGGGTTGTAGCTCTTAAGAGAAAGAAAAACCATTTTGATAGATGGTTGTTAAGAATTTGTGTGAATGCCTCAGGAATTTTAAAGGGAATTGATAACATCTCCAGGGAATGGCCCACTCATGGAGGGATCAGGGGTGACTTATTAAAAGGAGGAAATAAGACTGGGGAAATGTAATGGCTATGAAATATCATTGCTGGAACGCGCTTACGAGCACTGCGATGTTAACCTTCACCCAGCTTATCTTTTCAAACTCTGGAGTCTCATATAGTAGCCTGGCATTTAAGCGTTGGGGGTAAATGTGGAAGTTCATCAACCAGCAAGGCTGTAGTGGGGAGCGCGGCTGGCAGCAGGCCCAGCGCTGTGTGGCTGTCATCTTGCCTCGAGGCCCATTTGCCCTCTATAAATAACAGTCTATATGAATGCTTTACTATTTTAATGCACATTC
>NW_003852575.1:1836526-1845762 GCF_000181295.1 Otolemur garnettii | reverse complement strand
GCCCAGCGCTGTGTGGCTGTCATCTTGCCTCGAGGCCCATTTGCCCTCTATAAATAACAGTCTATATGAATGCTTTACTATTTTAATGCACATTCGCCACAGCTGCTGAGCATGTTTGTTTACGTAGCTATGAAACCTTCTGTAAACATCACTATCTCAAAATTGCCCATGTGTCAGGAACATAAACGGCCCCCTTTAAAAATACATTTGCAGATGAGACGCGGCCAACTCCTAGATGTCTGGGTGGCTGGTGTCAGAATTTTCCAGGGTTTGATTCATTTTCAAAAATAGAACCACATGACTGGAAGGTTCTTGAAAGGTCACCTGGCACATCTTTCTGACTTCAGGTAGGACCAGGCCAGAGCCACCCCTGAAAGAGGTGGGCCTGTTCTTTATGGGAGAGAGCCCATCTTGGACGAGGTCCCTCAGGGGTAGAAGATGGGCTCACTCCCAGCTTTCCAGGGGCCCACTTCCATTCCTAAAAATGGAAGTCAGCTCTGCAGTGCAGCCGGCGTTGGAATTCACTGCATCTGCAGAGCACCCTCTGGTCCGCGCTAGGCCTGAGCGCTCAGCAGGCTGAAGGACCCAGGTAGCCAGCTCCCTGAAGGACAACTTAGGATTCCAAAAGATTCCATATTGGGATCACTGTGTGCCCAGGATGTATGAGACAGGAAGAGGGCACAGTGTCAAGGTTGCATCCTGGGTGGCACTCATCCTTGAAGGAACCCTGCTAATCAAGGCCTTTGAACATAGAAGTTTAAGATCAACTGAGACGTTTTTGAAAGAAGTAACGAGCACAGAGGATATGGCAGGAGCTGTTTGGTATCAGCTTGATGTTTTCAGGGCTCCTGATTGCCAGTCCAGCACTATAATGAAGAGTTATATTCTTGTGAATTTATTTTCCTCTGTGCATTTGGTCCACATTTTTTCCCTGTGGATTTGATACACTGAAGCCTTACCAACCCCTTCACCTCAGCAAAGGGCCTGGTTAATGTCCATAAATCTCAATTGTGCATTTCATTCACAAAGAAAATATATCCTGCTGAAGTTTAAGAGATCAGACTGAGTTATACAAACCTCATGAGGAAAAGACCAAGACCCGTCCAGCTTCCAGATACCTCCAGAACTTTCTAGAATACCCCCCCTCCCCACTTTCCAGAAATTAGAAGACTTTTTTGGGGGAGTGTAAGTTAATAGTAGTTGCCTTTCCCCAAGGAGAGGGGTGAGGATTTTGATTATATTTGCTGGTAATTACCTGATTTTCTCTCAAAAAGCCATGGAAATACTGCTAAGTGCTCAGAGGCAAGTATCATTGTTAATTACCAGAAAATGATGTTTCTTCCTTTGGAAAGCCCACTCATTATGAGCTGTCATCAGAAAGACAGAGTCTGCCCCTGGGAGAATTCACAAAGATAATTTGTTTATTGCAGATTAATTTATTTTTTGAGATTGGGCTTTGTTTTGAGGGGGCACAAAGGTTAGCCCCTGCAATTTGAAGATCATATTATCATGAGTAACCACGGGGGACTTATCCAGTGTGTTTTGCTGCTTTCCCCCATGTCCTCCTCTTAGGGAAAATTTGTAGTGAGAATTCAGTATGGAAACCTCTTTGAGAGTGGTCACTTTCCCGGGCCAGAGGCTGCACCTCAGCGGCCACCACTAGGGGGAGCCAGAGTCCCCGTGCTCAGCTGAGTTAGGAGAAGGCTCTGGTCTGGGCAGTGGCAGAGCTCCCGCCAGAACTGTGGTCCGTCCCTCTTCTGTTCTCCACACAACTGCGCCTCACTAGTATGCCCCCAATCAGGCTCAGGGTACAGATAGCCCCATACGCACCAGGACTTATGTATTTTGTACATCACAATAGTTATTTTGTCATTTTATAAGTGTTGCGATTAGCCTTTTATTCTGTGTGAAGCAGGCACTCACATCACTCAGCTGCACATAAAGCCCCTTGCTCGCATTTCACTGTTTTCCATATTTAAGCAACTTATCGCAGACGTTTGCGCCACCGCTGTTGGGGGCTGTGACCTTGCCTGTTGGGTGCAACATGGGTCTGAGGACTTTCCTCCGGAAGGGACGACCTGAATTAGGTCCCTGGCTACAGGTTGATGAAGAATGGGGGCCCCACCTGTCAGTTATGAATTTTCAGATAATAGAAGCACACCTGGACCTTAAGTTGAAGACTTAAAGGCGCAGAGGGACAGATTGTGTCACAAAAGAGGATCCTAAGGCTAAAAGCAAGAACTCAGAAGAACGGTAGAAGAATTACTGACTCAGGGTTCCAGTTTATACATATCCTGTGAGGCTCTGCGATAGCTTGAGTCAGAGTTGATGGCTCTTTGGGGACGTTACAGGTAAGTATGAGCAGAAGCTGCGTTGCTATTGGGATGTATAACGTGACGTTCAGATATTAGTGAAAAGTACAATAGAAATAGACCATTTTCTCAATTTTGGGAATGGGTCATCCTCCCTCAAACACACCAATGATTAGCCATTAACAGCAGAAGGGCAGAAGAGCCAATGGGTGAGCATGAATGAATCTTCAATTTTCTTCTTTTCATCTAGAGCAGTGGTTCTCAACCTTCCTAATGCCTGACCCTTTAATACAGTTCCTCATGTAGTGGTGACCCCCAACCATAAAATTATTTTCGTTGCTACTTCATGAAGTAGGAACTGCATGCATTAGGAAGGTTGAGAACCACCGATTTAGAGTTACTTACTGGGTCTTTAGCAGCATGTCTGCTGAGGATTGGGGGGTAGGGTGGAGAGAAATACTAGATGCTCACTTGATACCAAGAAAAAACCCATTGTGATGGGTCTTGCAGATGACTCCCAAAGAATGGGTGAAATTGCATTTTTATTAAAGCAGTTTGTCAGGCTTCCTTTGAAAGGCTTAACTTCTTCCTCTGCACTTGGTAATAAACAACCTCACGTATTTAAATTAGCAATGTTTAAAGCCATTTAAAAGTGCTTTAGAAACAGATCAAATTTTAATTTAAGAAATAGTTGAAATTTAAAATATATTATGTGGTCATTTTTCACTGTTCATTAGTTTATTTTCCAAAGGGCTTTAAAAAGCAAAATGGTTAGGCTTCTTGATGGATATACTTGAGGTTATAGGACACAGAGGAATACTGTTTCATGAAGCAAGGGGATATCACCAATAGTGAGGGACATTCAGTACTGTGTTTCTTGTAGTAAATAAGGATATCAGATCTAGTTTAAAATGAACATCTACCCCACAGAAATCCCCAGATGGGACATATCTTACCTGTGGCTTCCACCATTCCTTCTAGGATGACTACAATTTCCAGTTCCTCTTTGGGCAGCTGGGCCTTGGAGATCTCCCAGAAAGGACTCTGTTGATTAATTTCATGGCTAATGATCAGCGGTGACACCAGAAACAGACGGTCATCCCCTGTGTAATACCCTACGTTGATATCTGTCTGGTTCAGGGGTATGAACTCCCCCTCTGAAGTCTGTTTGGATTTGATTAGCTTGGCTCTGATGGAAGCCTCCACGATGTGGGAATTCCTAAGGTCCCCCACCCGGAACATCAGGCACAGTTTCCCATCCCGCATGGAGATCACTGCATGGGTGGAAAAGACCAGGGTCTCTGCCCTCTTCTTAGGTTGAGATATTTTTACAAACATGCATCCCACCATGAATGCATTGACAATGGATCCCAACACAGATTGGATTAAGAGGAGAATAATTCCCTCCGGACACTTGTCTGTGATGACCCGGTAGCCATAACCAATGGTGGTTTCTGTCTCTATTGAGAATAAAAAAGCAGAGACGAACCCATTGAGGTTGGTAACACAGGGAGTCCATGAGGGGTCCTCTATGTGGTCCATGTCTCCTCGTATGTATGCAATTAACCACCAGATCATTCCAAAAAAGAGCCATGTCACTGTGTAAACCATGACGAAGATCAGCAGGTTGAATCTCCACTTTAGGTCCACTAGGGTGGTGAAGATGTCGGTCAAGTAGCGATAGGTCTCCCTCACGTTGCCGTGATGGACGTTGCACTTCCCATCTTTCCGCACGTATCTCTGGATTTTCCTTTTGGTCCGGTCTCGGCTGATGTGTCTTGGCAGGTCATCCCTGGCTTGCTTAGGCAACTTTGGCTGGTGAATGGCCACAGGGCTCTCGACATCCTGATCCATGGAGTCGCCCTCCAGGACGTTAGCTGGTGGTTTGGAGAAAAGAAAAGAAAACTCAATGAAATGCTGGCTCTTTGAAAATAGTGGCAGTGCACACTTTGCATAGGATTGTAAGACCAAATGTCATTTGTGTAGCTACGGACAGAACAGACAAATCCATTTGCATTTGGTGCTTCTGGGTAGGCCTCTGATTGACTTAGATGTCTGTGCTTTTCAGTCTAGCTTGTGTAAGTACTCACCACCCTGCCTGCCAGGAAGAAGCTCATTGCTGAGAAATGGACTCCCTGCCAGCAAGTTCTACTGAGTCAGCTCTTATGGAAGGATGCCTCCCTACTCCCTCTGAGATGCTGTGGCATGGGAGAGGCAGGGAGCTCTGAATAAAGAAGATATCTTTGGATTTGGACAGTTTTGGTTCTACCACTTGGCAATTGAGGGCTCCACTAAAATCTGTATGTAGAATCCTCAACCCCCATTATGACTGCATTTGTTGCTAGGGCCTTTAAGGAGATACTTAAAGGTTAAATGCAGTCATAAATATATAGCCATAGTCTAGAATGACTGGTGTCCTTTTAAGAGGAAGAGACGCCAGGGATGTGTGCACAGAGAACATAGTGGGAAGGTGGCTGTCTGCAAGGCAAGGAGAGAGGCCTCACCAGAAATCAACCCTATGGATACTGCAATCCTGGACTTCCAGTCTCCAGAATTTTAAGTGCGTTGTTCAAGATCCCCAGTCTAATATTCTGTTATGACAGTCTGAACTGACTCACATCCAAATTTGTGAGCCTCGGTTTCCTCATTAACAAAATGATCATGACACCTGACTCACAGGGTTGTCATAAGATTAAACAAAACCACATGTGATACATGCCCAAATGAAACAGCCATGCAATAAATATTTCTTTATAGTAAATTGTTCCCTTGTTAGTCCTTTCATATTTAGGGGATTAATTTTGAATAAGCCCTTTACGTTGTTGGTCAAATTTCAGGATTAAAAAATGATATTTCTGGTATCTGTTGGTAAGAATGCACACATTGTACTCTGATGGTTGATTCAATTACATGGTTTTAAAAAGTGTGAATAAATGTCCTTTCGCTTTCTCTGTGTTTCCAAAATTGACTTGGTTTCTGCTCCAACATTTAACATCTGTAGTTTTGGCGTGTGGTCATTTTCTTTCGCGTGGCCTTCATGACTAGTGGGTTGGGACCCCCCGTTAGTTACCCATGCAGCAGGAAAGCTGTCCTAAAATCTGAGTGTGAAGGGAATTTTGGAACTGATTCTGCTATTCATGGCATGTAAACCTGTGAAATTATTTGTTTTGCTGATAGTTTTCAAGTTTTCTAAAAGTTTCACAGGAAGTTTCTTCCCCCAGGCTTCCATTCTGTGTCTTTTGACTCTGCCATGCGTTTCATCTGTGTTTTTCCCTGGGTTAAAGAGGAAATGCAATCTGTTGAAAAAACTTTATTTATCTGAATAAGGCTGCATGGGATGATGGCTTATACTTATAATCCCAGCTCTTCAGGAGGCCAAGGCAGGAGGATTGTGTACTGCCAGGAATTTGAGATCAGCCTGGGCAACATAGCAAGACCCCATCTCTTAAAAAACAATTTATCTGAATGAGAAATAGCTGGGGATGGGGCTGTCTACTTAACTGAGTGCCACCAACTTGACTTTTGGACTAACCTTGCCCATGGTCGGTTAGTTGTCTTAAAAATCAATCCCATAGATGTATTTTCATTCTGTTTCAGCCCAAAGAAGAGATGGCATCTTGTCTACAGAGCTTGCTCTTTGGTTTAGCAAGTTTGCCTATCAGATTATTGTTCTCATTAGCCCTTCATTTGAAGTCGGAAACTTTTCTTTTCTCCCTTCCTAGGACAGATCCCAGGATAGGAGTTGAAGAGAGAGGTGCTGAGGTGGGGCTGGCTGGAGGTGGGGTGGGGCACAGAAGGAGGACAGAGGTGTTGTCCTGTTGACCGCCAGTTCACTGCACAGCAGATGCTCTTAGTCTGGAGTATGAAGTCTGAGCTCTCACTGCTGCTTTTGCCCTGAGTGAATGTTGGTAAACACACGTCCATGTGGGGCGATGTCTGTGCTCAGACCCGCCTGGCTGGTGAGACTTCGTCTGCAGAGCCTTGCAAAGGCACCGCAGACTTAGTGTATGTTCCTGCCTTGGCTGTGGGTAGGCTGCCTGACTGTGCAAAGCCACCCTGGGCCCTTGTCTTTCTGTACCAAAGGGTGGCCACGGTGAAAGAGTCCTGGTGTGCGTCAGGTGGGGTGTGCCCATCTTGGTCAAGGCCCTAAATAGCGGATGTGCCCCTCTTGTGCCTTTGCCCCTGCCCTGGGTCCCGAGTCAGTGGTGGAGCCATCATGTCTAGAAATGAGACACAAATTACTGTTTGTCCAGTTATATATTCTATCTCTGCTATCAGATTAAGCCTCAACTCTTAATTTTATGGGCAGAAATAGATGACACCCAGAAGCAGGCAGAAGAGTAAGCAGGGGTCTGGCTATGGGGCAAGCAGAGGGGGCTCAGAGGAAGTGAGGGCTGACCCTGGCTGGGGTATTCATGAGGAATTAGCCCACGGACACCCGAATGTTGGTGTTTGGTGTTAGGGGAGAAGTGTAAGTGATACGCTACTTCTGTGCATATTAAATTAAAAACAAAAAAATTAAAAATGAAGAAATCCAGGCATCTGGTAGGCAAAGCCAGGGGTGCAGGCTCGGTGCATCCCCCAGAAAGTGGGGAGGCAAGGCTGGGCCCCACCTCATAGCAGCTGTGGAGGAATAGGCCTGGGGCTGGAGGAACCAAAAAAGCCAAGGGAATGAACTGTGAGAGAACTAGGAGATGAGAGAGACTTCCTAGGCACCTGGAAAGGCACAGTCAGCCCGGAGGAGACAGTGGGGGGTGGGCAGGCTCTGTGGCAGGGGCAACAGGGGGCCAGAGCCTCACATTTCTGTCTAGAGTAATGGCAGGGGAGGCTGGAAGAGGGGAAAGGGCCACTCCAGGTCTGAGTTGTGAGCGGTGCCTTGGCCCCCCTCAATCCTCCCACCCTCCATCCCCCATCCCCGCAGGGTGAGGGGGCCGAGGGGGGTGCTGGAGGGGAACGCTGACATGCCTTCTAGCATTTCCTGGTTTCTTAGAATCCCAGGTGTGACTTGAGCAGGGACCTGAGCTGCTTTGGCCCTGGGGAAGCTGTGGATGTGGCAGGGGAAGTGGACATTTCCCCAGTACCTGCGCAGGCCAGGACACCAGTAACTTCTTACCACCAGGGATAGGAGGGGAGAAGCCACCCTCAGATCGGGGAATCACTCCGAGAAGTTAATGATTTACTCAACTTGAGAGCTGCTTTTCTGGCTTTTGGCTTAGAGCACATGTGAGCCAGCCTAAAGGTCAGGCGTGATTTTTTTCCCTCTTTCTCTTTTGCTTCTTTCACTTTTAGACAAATGATCAATTTGCACAGAATGCAAGGTGCAAAATACACAGGTCGCTGGGAGAGCTTTGAGACAGACTGTGAAGGTCCATTATTTCACTTTCCAGGGACAGGGTCAACAGTGCCCCTTCTGAGTCAGCGGGCAAGTTCCAGCTCGCTCAGCTTATTGGTGCTGCTGGGAGGGCTTCATTTGTTTCTGTCTACACAGATTTTATGTTCCTGGATTTTTGTAGATCTCAGAACCTTCGCAATGACCCATGTAGCCTAGTGTTGAAATCTGACCTGGAAGAAATAATAATGAGTGACAGAAGCACAGCTGGAAGGGGCTGGGTCTCCATTTGGGTGGAGCAGTCCTGTGGCATGTTAGCCAGTGTCACCGGGAAGGCTGCCCTGGGCCAGGGTGGATGATCTCCTGATGGAATGTCACTACATTTCAAGTTATACAAGAATTGTATGGGGAAGCAGCTATTATCTAAGAAAACATTCAAAGAGCACTCTGAGACTTTTTAACGTCTTGGTGAAAACCTGAGAAAAACGTGGTTCTTCTCACCTGCACCTGTGAAATTAAACCTTGGAAGGAAATACACTAAGGTGTTGAGGGCAAGTTCCAGTGTGTGTGGGGGGTGGGGGTGCTTGGAATTTTCTTCTTAAACATTCTATTTTTCCAGTTTTTGTAGAATGAATTTATATTACTTTTATAACCAGAAAAAACCCCCAGGAATTCTCAAATATCACGTTGAAAACACTCTCCTGATATCCGATTTAAGAAATTTATCACACAAAGAGAGAATTGTAATGATAAATCACTTGCTCTGAAGGTGTCCCATCACATATCTGGTGCTTTAGAAACTGAGACATTTGCTTGACTGAATCCAAGACAATTATAACTAAACTCCACAGGGTCCTCCTGGGGGAGTCTTAACAGGAAGGAACTGTGAGAAACACAATGCATTCAAGTGTGAGGCCACTGCAGGGGCGGGGCCTGGAGGGAAATGGAGTCCCCAGTTCCTGTGACCAGCCCACTGGACTGGAGAAAGGAGGGAGCCTGGTGGCCTGGGGCCTGGGAGGGGCTGTCACTGAGAGCTGCAGGAAAGGCCTGGATGCCACCTTTCTGTCAGGTTTAATCAAGTTTCAGTCCTTAGGGCAGTACCTTAGCAACACAAAAACATGGTTACGGCCTCATCAAAAATCACCTACCATAGGTGTGGTCCCAGCATTACCCATCCTCCTTCCAACCTCCCCCTTCCTCTCCCCTCTCCCCGCTCTTCCCCCTTTCCTCTTGGGCTATAGTTGTGTTTTATCTTTCATATGGAAGTATGGGAGATTATATATTGGTTTCATAATAGTACTGAGTACACTGGATACTTTTTCTTCCATTCTTGAGAGACTTTACTAAGAAGAATTTGTTCCAGTTAACCAGTCTGATGTAAGCATTCCAAATTGTATATGGAATCAGCACATTGTACCCCATAAATGCATTCATGTATACAGCTATGATTTAATAAAAAAAATCACCTACCACCGATAGAACAGGAGAAAATATTTGCTAATTATATATCTGGAAAGGGATTGATATCCAGAATATATAAAGAGCTCCTGAAAAGTAACAAAACCCAAAGAAACCATTTGGAAATGGGCAAAGGA
>NW_003852575.1:1834203-1836339 GCF_000181295.1 Otolemur garnettii | reverse complement strand
TGGTATGTTGTTGGTGGGGATGTAAAATGGTGTAGCTGCTGTGGAAAATAGTACGTTAGTCCCGCAAAAAGTTAAATATAGAGTTACCATTTTTGATTCAGCAATTCTACTCCTTGAACACCCAAAATAATTGAAAGTCGGGACTCAAATTTTGCACACCCGTGTTCAACAGCAGCATTATTCACAATAGTGTGTCCGTCAAGAGATGAGTGGATGAACAGACTCTGGTGTGCACCTACAATGATCTTACTCAGCCTTAGGAAGGAAGGGGACTCTGCATAGACGAACCCTGAAGGCAGTATGGTAAATGAAGTAAGCCAGACACGGAAGAACAGATACATGATTCTACTTAGGTGAGGAACTTTGAATAGACAAATTCATAGAGACAGAAAGCAGAATAGAGATTACCAGGGGCTGGGGAAAGGGGAAATGGAGGTTTATTTGTTGATGATAAAAAGTTCTGGAAATAGTGATGATGGCACAGCATTGTGACTGTCCGTAATGCCATTGTCTTTTATACTTAAAATAGTTAAAATGGTAACTTTATGTTATGTATATTTTACCACAACTAAAGAAATGATGTGCTCAGATAGTTTTTATGCTACTGTGAGTCCCTGGATGGTTTATCAGATACGGCTCACTTCTCTTTTACTTTACTTTTCTTTGTTTTTTCTTTCCCCACCACCTGAATTAAAAGAACGTGGCTAACTTCGTTCCAGCACGCTTTAGCAAAGGGGCAGCTCAAAGTGCAGGGCACCTTGCCACGTGAGACCTTTCACTAAGCTCCCGAGCACCTCCTTGGGAGAGGATTTTTGTCTGGTTGAAAGGAAAAACTAAGTTAAAACACAGTGTGAATGGGGCTGGGAAAGGTGTCAGCAAGATCATGTTTAAATTTGTCTCGCGTGGAGAGCAGGATGAATCTGCTCGAGGAAGTGATGAGTCCGTGCTTGCTTCCTGGCGGGTGAGCACTGGGACTGCGGGGCATTTGGAAGGTGACAACAGCACGTGTTAGGTCTTGAAGAGGTGAAACATCTTTGGTTGGGAATGGCAGAGCTCCTGTGCTGTTGGAGCAGGACATGAATGAAGGAAATGCAGGGAGATGAGCGTGGAGAGGTGGAGGAAGGCCGGGCTGTACCCTGAGACCTCTATGCTAGGCTAAGGAGAACAGTCTTAAACTGCGGAGTGATGCGATTGAATGTTTTATGTTTTAAAAAGATCCTTCTGGAGAGCAGTGATATGGAATATAGATTAGATGCAAGGGTTGGCAAACATTTTCTATAAAGGGACAGATAGTAAATATTTTAGGCTTTTCAGGCAACAGAGGTCTCTGCTGCAGATTCTTCTTTGTTTCTTTTTTAAAACTTTTTACAAGTCTTACAAAACGCAAAACTATTCTTAGCTTTTAGCTTGTGGGTAGTACAAAAGAGTCTGCAGGCTAGCTTTGGTTCTTGCCAAACCCTGGATTAGAGCAATGCCCATGGGAAGGAGAGACGGCTGGTAGGTGCTGAATTAAGGTAGTAGCTGCGGAGTGAAGAGGTGCCGGTGAACTGGGGGCTAAGAAGCAGAAATGGACTAACTTGGAGATGAGGGAGTGTGGAGGAGGTGAGGAGGGGAGGAAGGGATTTTGGAGGGTAGAGGATAGTGCTGGCTCCAGTTGGTTCAGCTTTGAGTGTCTGCAGAGGTGGGCTCTCCCTTGGGAAACCAGGGGTGTGGGGCTGTTGCTGAGGGACGACCTGGACCAGGGGCAGATGCAAAGACAGCATGATCCAGTGGGCATCAATCAGCGTGGGCTGCGGGGCAATTGGTGGCCCACTTGGAAGAAAAATGATGAGTTCCTCCCTTATTCCTTATGTCAGGATAAATTCCAAATAGATCAAGGATTTTAATGCAAATAATACAAGCACAGAAGTAGATGTTTTATTTTTATAATTCTAAGAGTTGAGAAAGGCTTTTCTAACTGTAGTAGAAATCCGGAAGCCTTTTTAAAAGACTCATATTTTTGACAATATAAAAATTATGACTGTCTATTAAGAAGAGTAAGAAGACGAACCAGCAAAAATATTTGCGACACATAACATACATATTTCCCATTACAAAAGCAATACACACCTGGATAGAAAAAATGGTCAAAGAAAA
>NW_003852575.1:1818580-1833811 GCF_000181295.1 Otolemur garnettii | reverse complement strand
GATGACTTCTTTTTACCCTAAGATCGGCAAAATTAAAAACAAACAGCAAGTGTCCATGAGGGGAAAGGCAGTGTGATTTCAAGTTTTGGCATTATTGGTCATCTTTGGGAGGATAATCTCTCTGGAAGGTAGAGGAACAGTGGGTATCACAATTTAGAAATAAACATGCACTGTGGATTAACAATTCAGGGTCATTTATTCTAAGGAATTAACTTCGCAAACAGTCATCAATTGTATGCAGGGGATGTTATTTCAGTCTCTCCTATAAAAGTGAAAAACTAAAAACCATCTAAATGCCTATCACCAGAGCATTGGTTTGACATCCTGTTGCAGATATAATCAGTGGGATACAATACAGTCATTAAAAATGACTCCTTAGTATTACGGGATCTTCAGCTCTCGGCAAAGCTCATCTTCTCAATGAGCTGACACTTAAACTTGCACCTGCCAGCTCCCAGTTCTTACGGTGACTCTGCCTCGTACAACTGTTTGCTTTCTCCATGGCACATTTCGCCTTCCGACATGGTACATTTATTCAGTATGCTATTTTTTATTGTCTGTTGGCCCCTGTCAGAAGGCTCTATGTCTGCTCTATTCACTAATAGAGCTCAAGTCCTAGAGCAAGCACCTGGTCCAGGTCGTGGGCCCCCAGCACCTGTGGACCGAGAGAGTGGCTATGTATTTACTGACCTGGCAGATTGTCCCTGCCCAGTGTCGAGGGAGAAAGCAGAATCAGAGACATATGGTCTAATTTGCATATATTGCCTTCTTACAATAGCGCGTGTGCTTGTGAGCGTGCGTGGGGCCTGTGTGGGGAGCACAGAGGGATGTTCTACAAAATGTAAATTTTGATCAGTCTCTGGGTTGTAAATTTCTGTAGGTGTTTTGCTTTCTCTTTTGATTTTTCTATATTTAAATTTCCCCCTAATATGCATCTATCATTTAAAAAATCAGTAGGAAACAAAAAGCTATTTCTGTTTTGAATAACCAAAACAAAGGCTGCGTAGGGCTACTTGGAGATGTCACCGGACTTGGCGATTGGGATGCACTGGGGTCATGGTTGGAAAGTAGTGTTTCCCTTAAACTCATGTCCCCCGCTAACCTCAGTATGTGACCTTAGATGGAAATAGTATCTGTGCAGATAAAATTAAGGCAAGGATCAAGATGGGATAATCCCGGATTAGGGTGGGCCCTGACTCCAACTGGATGTCCTCGTAAGGGGCAGAACAGGACAGACAGAGAGAACGGGGCCGTGTGAAGACAGTAGTGCTTAGAGTGATGCAGCCACAAGCCATGAAATGCTGGGGGCCACCGAGCTGGAAAGGTGAAGAGGGGCTCTTCGTTAGTACTCTTGAGGGAGCATGCCCTGCTTATGCCTTGATTTTAGACTCTGGCTTCTAAAACTGTGAAAGAATTAATTTCTGTTGTTTTAAGCCACCCAGTCCATGATAATTTGTATGGCAGCCCAGGAAGCTAATACAGGGGTGACTTTGGCGAAGGTGGTATCAGCTGAGTGATGGGGTCTAAGGTAGGTGGCAGTGAGTTGAGGAGGGAGTGGTTTGTGGCAGAGGGAGGGATAGAAAGTGTGGACGTGTCTAAAGGCAGAGAAAGGTGGAGGGGAGACAGCCGAGCACGTGTGTCTGTGTGTGTGCTCGTGTGGGTCTGTGCGCGTGCTTGTATGTCTCTGTGTGCTCCTGTGTGTATACACGCGTGTCATGGGTGCGTATGTGAGCCGAGAGAGTTTTGGATGCACTTACAGGCAGAGAAAGAGCCAAAGGAGGGAGGTTGACCCTGTGAGGAAGCGGGGCAGTTGGTGGAAACAGGAGTTTGATGGGATAAAAATTAATGCACAGTGCTGCCAAGAGCAAAGGTGGGAGGATGGGTCACAGAGAAGAAGGGACAGGCTTCCTCCCACAAAGGATGGGAGGGAGATGGGAAAGAACATGGCCGGCATTACTCTCAGGGCTTGTGTCCCAAAGGAGCCACAGACTGACTCACTTCTGAGTGTGAATTTCCAAAAAATCCTCTTTGAGCAGGTTCACTGAAGCAAACCACTTGAGCGAATTAAACCTGAACCCATTTTAGTGGAACCAAATGTATTTGTCCTTCTGTGTCTGGCACGTGTCACTTAGCATAATGTCCTTCAGGTCCACCCATGCTGGGACGTGTGACAGAATTCCCTTCTTTTTAAGGCTGAACAATGCCCCACTGCCTGGGTGACTATATTTTGTTCTCCCATTCATCTGCCCATGGACACTGGGGTAGCGTCAACCTTTTAGTCAATTCAGTGAGTGGAATTTGCTTCGAGCCATGCAGATAGCTGAACTCAGTGTCAGCCTAGACCCAGAGAGGTCAGCCCATCCTGATTGGTCCAGAAAACCATACATAATGGTGATTGGCTCGTGCACGTTCAGAGCAGCGTGGTTCACGGTAGCTAAATGGTTCAAGCAACCCAAGCATCCAGTGACAGACAAATGGGTGGACAAACTGTGGTCTACCCATGCGGTGGGGCTTGATTCAGCCTTAAAAGAAGGAAATACTGTCATGTGCTCCAAAGTGGATGAATCTTAAGGATATAATGTCAAGTGACATAAGCCAGACACAAAAGAACACATATTGTATGATGAGGTCCCTAGAATAGTCAGGTTCACGAGAGACAGGACGTATGTGAAGAGTGGAAGATGAAGAAGTTCTGGAAATGGTTGGTGGTGATGGTCTCATAATGGAAATGTACTTAATACCATTGAATGGTACACTTAAAAATAGTCACAGTGGTAAATTTTATGTTATGTTTATTTTACTGCAGTAAAAGGAAATTGTGTTAAAAAAAGAAAAGCATATGTATTTTTAAAATGAGAGATTAGCTTGCAAATGCACTCCTGTCTGACTTCAGGGAAATGTTTACAAAGCACTATCGTGCTATATAGACTGAGGAAAGGTGGGATTTTCCCATGATATCCATTCTTGCATTTTAAAATTTATTACCAGCTACTTGTTACTGATGCCTCTGGGTGTCGTTACAAATGTTTGCACTGTAAAGTAGGCACGGAGAAGAGCGTACGGAGAGAGATGCTTCCATTTTACGACCTAGACACACTCGAGAGGTGATAACTCAGAGCTGTAGTTACAAGTGGTGCCTCAAGTTCAAAATCAAGTGTTTCCTTTTGGTCCCTTGCTCTGATGTTTATTTTCTTGCATAAGTTTATCTGAAGTTTCCCACCTGTCAGGAACTGGTGATAAAGCTTGTCATTTACGTGCGGTGTCACGTGAAGGTGAGCTGATTTGTTCTGTACCTTCAGCTGGTGTGACGGTGGGGGTCTATTCTCATCAGACATCCAGACGGACCAGAACAGTTACGGCCATAGGTGTGTGTGGTGAAACAGCTCCTGTATCCCACCAGGAACTTGTGATGCTACTTAGCAGAAAAAGGGTCTGTAAAAATTTTAGCGCAGGGGCCCCACAATGTGAATTGAGTTTAGAGAGATTCGTACCACCACAAGATCACAGCACCGATACTGGCTGCCCAGGGGATATGGCTTTCTAAAATGTGCAATTTCATTCCTGAAAGGACATAAACAACAGGTCACTTTGGGCTGAATAAAGGAGATGGGCATTCCACACCCTGATTTCTCTTTTGATGAGGTTTCGAGAATCAGGACCTTGGGCAGTTAGAACCACCAGGAACCTTGCAGGCCCTCATGTACAGAGGGGCAGGTGTCCACTACCCAGTGCTGCCCGATGAGGGGAGCGGGACAGTGACACCTAGTCCGTGCTTTGCTAAGTCACATGCCTTTTCCAGGCCTGAGTCTGTTGGAGCAAAGGACATCTTTTGTCATTTGCACAAAGGCACAGGGTGGGCTAGCAGCTGTCCTGGAACTGTGCACTTCATTTATTTCATCCTCCTTTTCTTTTTCATTACACATGAAGAAAGTCCGGCCCTAGGAAGCCAAGGGGCTTGGCAGGAACAGAACTGGAGCGCTGAGGCTTTGGGTTCCAGCCTGTGCTCTTCCCCTTCTGTGCTCTCTGAAGGGGTGGTCACTCCAGGCTCTTCTCCAGGCCCTGGGACCTTGGACTTCATGGTTTGCTTCTGATTATCCCGATGTGGAGCCTGGACATAGCCAGCCCCGGGGGACCCCAGCTCTGTGGCCCACTAGCAGGAGCCTGGAGCTGTAGGTTCTTCCCATGAAAATGAGGTGAAACACCCAGTGTGCTGGGTGATTGGGGAGGTCAGTGACGTAATGCTGCTGAGAGGTACAGCCTGGTGACATGACAAGGCACTGGGCTGTGGTTCCTGGCAGTCCTACACCAGACTCTGTGTGCAGATTGGGTTCTGGCCCCTCCTGTCTCTGAGTCTCTGCTCCCTTAGCTGTAAACTGGGAACAATAAAACCTTCCTTGCAGAGTTCGGTGAGAAAGAGATAAATAATGTGAGGAAGGCACCTGGCTCGTAGTGGATACCGAACAACAAGTGGCAGTTGTGATGGTGCCTGGGTCAGAGTAGGTACGTGATTTGTAACTACAATAACCACTATTTTTATAAGTTCCACATTGTCCTGGAAACTGTGGGAAATCCAGAAATAATCTAAGAAACAGATGGGTAGATCCATCTGGAAGCTCAGCGCCTGCTTGGTAACGCAGGACCCGCATACCGTCCCAGATCAATGTGCAGTTGCATTCCATGCCAGGGACAAGAGACCAGAATGTTTCAGCACACCAGAGACAGCAGTCAACAGCGGCTGGACAGAATGGCCAAGCCATCACCAAGGAGAGATGACTGGTCCTGAGTGAGGAAGGCGGAGGCCGGCCCTTACTGGGCACTGCTGTGTGCCTCGCACTGGGCAGGGCGCAGTAGCCTTTCCCACTGTGCAGATGAGGCCAGGGAGGTGCCCACGCCCCAGGCGCTGGCTGAAGCTTTCACCTCTCCCAGGGGGGCAGCTGGAGGTGCACATCAGGCTGGCCCTACTCTGCAGCTGGTGTTCTGCTGCCTCTGCCGCTGCCGACAGATGCGAGGAGGTGCGAGTGAGTGTGAGTGTGTCTGCGTTCCTGTCAGCGTGAGGAAAGCCTGGCCACTGGGAGAGTCTTGCCCCACTGTGCCTGTGAGCAAGGGAAGCGGCTAGAGTGGAGTGGATTGTGGGGCTTATCCCTGGATGAGGCTCCATGCTAGAGTGGGGATGGTGGACATGAAGAAGGGACAGGTTATTAATGAAAAAAAAAAAAAGACTTTCTAGGATTTAAGGTCAGATTAAAATTTGTTAAGTGGGAAAACCCTGGTGTCTCATGAAATCAGAAGTTGGGAAGGGGAATTGACAGCTGAGGGACAGATGTTTATTGAGTGCCTTGACATGCTACCTTGAGCTCTGAGGCTCCACAGGTCATTTCAGGCTATCACCACCCCCCAGCCCAATACATCTGCATGGTAGGTAACATCCCAGGCCTGAGAGGTTTACTGCCTCACCCAAGGCCACACAGCTAGAACTGTGACTGGCTGGGTATCTGACTCCAAGTCTCGGCACTTCCCATCCCCCAAACATCATAGAAACAGGAAACACCTTGCTGTGTGACGGTCCCAGAGAGGGAAAGTGCAGACAGATGATCCAAAGATACAGATCCCCCAGAAGTCCAAGGGAGCATCCTCAGTTGGTGAGGATGTCAGGTGGGGAGGACAGTGCCCAGGGCAGGGAGGCCAAGGGGCTGTGTCCAGCAGAGGAGAGGCCTTTGGCTTCAGCAGCCGGGAAACTGCTGGGGAGTCTGACTAGGTGGTCCCGTCGGAAGTCAGACTGCAGAGGGAGATGGTGGTCCGCGCTGAGGCTTCATCACAGTGAAGGAGAGAGAGGGCAGGCAGAGTGGCTGGGGACAGCAGGCATGAGACCTGGTTTTCCAAATGAGAGAGGACAAGCAACTGGTGGAGACAGAGTGATGGGCCACTCTGGAGAGATAAGGACAGGATCTCCTGGGACTGGGAGGAAATGGGACGAGGTCAGAGAGAAGACCAGGCCTTCCCTGTGTGCGGAGGGCACACATAAGTCACAGCAGGACAGACAGGGCTGGCCAGGCCGGTCCCTGGCTCTGCTCAGAGGGCTGACAGCGGTTCCCGTCCTTTCCTCCTATCAGTGGACTGGGTCATCCATCCTGGAGAGCCCACAAATCAGATCTCAGCTTGTGGGGCTGCAAAGGGGCAGAGGGAGGTGGGAGAGTGATTCCTGGCTTCCCTGGTAGAGCCGAGACACAAGGCGCCTCCCTCAGATCCCAGTGTTACAGAGCCTTCTAGAAGGGGCTGGTGAACTTCGGAGTGAGGGGAGGGGAGCTAGTGCAGTGTAACCTGTCTCCAAACCTGGTGGGCCCGGCATTTCCTGGTCAGTCTGGACTTGAGACAACTCCGCCACCTCACAGGTTCTCACGAAGGAGGGAAGAATAGTCCACCCAAACCCTCACGTTTGCCAGAGTTCCAATTTTAGACAAGTGTTCCACCCCGCTTCCCACAAACCCGTTTCTGTTAAGAATTCCAGCAAGTGGAAAATTGAATTTCATTTCCTCTGCTGCTTCTCTCCTGGGGGTGACAAGAACTGGGTTTCAGAAGAAGAAAAAAGCATCCTGCACAATTTACTCAGAGCAGTGACCACGTAATTGAGGGCTAGGGACGAACCATCCCCACAACTGAACACCTATTGGGTGCCTCCACCTGGTACCAGCAAATAAAAGGGGGGATCTGGCAAACAGATGTTCAAAGGTTTTTGCTCTGACAAGGTATGTTTGGTTTTATAAGAAAACGTTTCTTTCCCTGCGTTGTTTTTCCTCTTCATCTTTAACAGACCGTCCACGGCGTTTAACTTTGCACTTGCCGACTGTAGCATTCTGAGCACACTAATGCCGACTTCCTCTTTTCCTATGAAGGCTGCATCCTTCCTACACCAATAAAGCGGAATTACTTTTATTTCGATGTGCTTTAAATTCCTAGCAATACTTGATTGGAATGCAGAAGGCCTACATTTTGTACTTCATTAAATCTGTGTTGTTTGGGAGAAATCTGAAGTAGGTATTTCAGGGTCTTTTGAAGATGAGTCTGTGCTCTGTCATTGTTGAGGTGTTCATGTTAACTCTATCAAACTTCCTCATATTTAATAGAATATTTTCCAGTTTCCTCTGCCCTGGTTTTGCAGAGGAGAAATGCACCGATTGGATTTGGGGTTCAAAGACTCAAGTCCTTGGGTAATCAGCTGGTAGCTGATCTTGGGCCAGTGTCCAGACTTCTCAGAGTCACAGTGTTCTTCTGAGGCCTGATGGTAGACAGCTCATCCTACCAGCTTGTACCCGGAAAAGTAATCTAATCACTACATACTATTTTTTAAAGATAAAATAAGAAATATCTTTTAAAAGAAGACCTATTTTAATGATCTCTGTCTAGTAAATAAATTGCATCTTCTTTTCTATGGAAAGCAAAGGAAATAATTTTAGTTCTAAGTCTTGCCAAGGCTTCAGCAGCTCTCGGCTAATGTGAGAGCCGTGTTTCTCTATGTGCTCACGTCTGCAATCGTGTCTTCTGAGCTTGCATTTCCCCCGGTCTCAGAAAAGAAAGTGACACTTTCCCTCTAAGTGTCAGATGTGCAGGTGTGGCCCTTCTCTCCCCTCCACCTAATTTCCTGGATAACTCGGTTTTCTGTAATCCGTGCATGTGTGTTCCCTTCAGAATGGCCACCAGCGTGCATTAAGCGCCAGCTGAGAGGGGGCATTCAGTCCTTCGGGCTTCATTTTCAGCCGTCTCCTGCATCTTAAGTGTTTTTCTCCATGTGTCTGAGTCATCTAAGGCTCCCAGGTGCTTCCAGACAGGGGTCTGAATCTTCAAGCTGGGTGTGAGCTCCTGATTTTCTATTATGCCAGATTTTGGAAATATCATGTTTCTTCTCAAAATGATTTCACTGGCTGGGGGACACTTTGTTATTGATATGTGGTGGGTCCCCTCTATTAGGTATGGCTTGAAGATGTTCCCACTGGGGGTATGTGAGGTGGGTTGTGGCTCCACCCTGGCATCTTTGCTCTTGAAGACCATGTGAATAGGAAGTCGCCAAGGCCTCCAAAGGTCCTGCAGAGGGGGGTCAGTCTCAGTCTTGGGGCTCCATAGAGGAGAGGGCAAGAGGGGAGGCATCCTTAGACCCCCCTCTGATTCCAGAAAGACTCTATAAATTGGGCTAATTTAGTGTGTCAAGCTGGTAAACTGGCTCTCTAGGGATAAACAAGAGCCCCAATTTATAAAATTTGCCATTTCCCTGGTGTAGAAACTCCCACCATAGCTGACTTCAAACTATCAACTGTTGGCCAGCTCTCAAAATTCCCGCGACTTAACAACAGGCAATCACGAGCAAATATCAGCCCACTGCAGTGCCCTGCTGGGGAAAACCCTGCCTCTTAGAAGCTGGGTGAAGGGGCCTATTTTGCTGGGAGGCGGCAGGGTGTAGGAGGTGATGTGGAAGGGGAACACAAGGATAACAGTTTCAGAAAATGTTGCCTACTCTTGCTCTCTTGGAGAATTCTAGAACAAGTGAGCTGATTAACAGCTCTGAGAAGCACTGCCCATGTGCAGACCTAATCACTTCAACTTGCTTCCTCAGACTCATTTGCCCTTAGGAAATGCACACCTTGCTTCTGTGGTACGTGTGTTTGAAATATGTTTGGCTGGTTGACTCCTGGAGTGAGCAACAGGGACATGGGATAGGGCCACGCCCCACTTTACCCACTGCATGGTCATTTAGGCCCAGCCCAGGTGGCCCTCTGCTTCCCTCTGATGCCGCCCAAGCTGCCAGTCTACACATGCTCTGCCAGCATCCCCCACTGTCCCCAGTGTGCACCGACCCCCATTCCCTCCCCTCAGCTCAGTAAAAAGAGACGTGACTCAGTCAGCCAGCAACGAGCAAAACGGGAGTGACATATTATCCAAATAGAGGAAGATTCTCTGACACAAATGGGAGGTGAGCTTAGACTCTGTTGCTAGACTCAGCGGGTAAGATGAAAGCAAAGATTCTAAAATAGAATCACGTAACCAGAAATGGGGACAGCCTGGGCTGGGCTCACCTACAGACGCGGCACCGTGCTGTCGCCTTCTCCCACTTGGTTCTTTCCCGGGGGCTGGAAAGTGGGACGATCCTGCCTTTGAGTGTGGTACTCCCCCAAGATGGCAGGAAGCCCCCAGGCCTCAGCACTCCAGGCTCTGAGTGAATGGATTTTGTGTGTTTGTCCCTCTGCCAGCCCCCTTCCCTGAAGCTCTCGGCTGGGGTTAGCTAGGGAGACTGGTGTGAGGACCAGTGTGGGGTACTGACTCGGCCCATCCAAAAGGGTCAAGATGAGCCCCCTGACCCTCCCCGTAGAGCAATGTGTGTGGGTCTTGGAAGGAGGTGTCTGGAGCCTGTGACTTGTAACTTCTTCCATTTGCTGGGAACTCACAGAAGCAGAGGACAAAGGGCCTTCTCTGAATGACGCTCAAAGCAGCCACACTGAGGGCAAAGCCCCAGCCCCACAGTAGTCCTGGCCATGACTGCTGGTGCTGAAGCTGGGCTGAATTATCAGTGGGGAAACAAACACTGCATCACATGCCCCCCCCCGAAAGGTGGGTGGTATCTCCCTTGCAATGTCACCTGGGCCATCACAATGTCCCATGGCCTCCCAAGTTGTGTTTCCTAAGGGGAGAGGGATAGCATCATGTGGCTCCATCTAGGAGACATGCCATCTGGGAAGCACTTGGGGTCAGGACTCTGCAGGGAAGGAGAATCCCCCTCCCGCTCTGGCTGGCTCTCTTGGTAGCATAGACCTTGGTCCTTGAGCTTCACGTGGGGTCTGCAGTGGAGCATAGCTGAGGGGCTCACCCCCAAACAGATGTGCTGACATAAGCAGACCTGACGCCTTCAGCACAGGCCTGCCACTCTGTCTCTCCCATTTTGGTCTCATACCATCTATTGGGCACCTACCTACCGTATCTCACACTGGGTCCTCACACTGGATACGGAGACTAATGTGACACAATCTCTGCCAGAGGAATCTTTGGTGGCTAAAAGCTGGCCTGAGTCTGGGGGTGAAGGAGGGGTGGGAGTGGAAGACAGAATTTGGAATTCAATATGACTTTCTTTCAAAAGTTGCTCTGGAGTTGTAAGTGCCTGCTTCATGGGCACGGGGCTTCTTTTGGGGGGTGGTGAGAATGTTCTGGAACTTGGTATAAGTGGGGGGTGTATGACATTGTCAGTGCTGCTGACTGCCATTGAAACGCACACTTTCTAATGGTTAATTTTGTGGGGTGTGAATTTTACCTTAAAAACATTGCTTTGGATGGTAAACATTTAGAAGTTCAACTCCTCTGGAAGGTCACACTTCTTCCTCTGTCTGTCTAAGCCTTCAAACAGAGCTGTACAGCCTGTTTCTAAGCCTGTGACATGGTGGGACATTTGCCCAGGGCCACTGCCCTCATGGGGAAATGGAGAGAAGAGTACCAGGCAGGGGACGTCCCCCCATTAGCCTAGAGAGACCTGCACCCCTACCCTGCTAACGTACTGTTCACCTCTGCAGTCTGAAGCCCCAACAACTGTGCTTGGCACCAGGCTGGAACATCTGGCAAGCCATTAATACTGGTGACAGTGATTAATGCCTATGGGCTCCAAGTGACTTTAGCATTCCACAGTCTCCCTACTGGAGGCACCAGGTCCTTAGTAATATTCTTGTGCAAATTAGAATGAGTTGCCACACTGGGCTGCTGCAGTTGACTGGGTGACAATGTGCTTTTCTTCTGAGGCCGGGTGCCTAACAAGTGACTTGGAAGAGACGTTCTTTTCCTCTTGTGAGCCGGGACTGCCCCTTTGGTTGCTCAGTGTTCTTTTCCTGTGTCGTGCTGACATGTTGTGGGGGTGGGGAGCAGCACCGCTTCCTTAGAAAGCACGTCTCGTCCTTCCCTTGAGGTCCTCGCTGTGCGTCAGCGCCCGCTGCCGAGAGACCTGTTTCATGTCGCCTCTCTCTGGGTATATTTGCTAGAGAAGGAAGTCTCCTTCGGGATTAGAACGGCCAGAAGTCACCCGGATTTGTGCCTGTCATTCATTTCCATGTTTAAGCCAACTCCTACTTTATCCTGAAATGCATGGTGGAGTTTCATTAGATGCTGGAGATATTCGCATTTTTCTGCCTCTCCTAGCTTGGGTGGCCGTGTTTCTTTTGCAAAATTAAGTGCATTTCTGCAGTGACGCAGGAGAGTCCAGAGGACAATTTCTCTGCAGTTCTCCACTCGTCTTTGTTTATCTTTCTGGGAGCATCTTGATCTAAGGAAGTAACAGTTCCCAGCATGACCTTGCATTCTGCAATATTGTTAGGTATCTCTGATCTTGGCTGGTCTCCAATCAAGTCTCCCATCCTGGAAGAGAAAGAGGTCTGGGAGGAGGACTTGACTCCTTCCTGTCCATTCATAATCCATTGAGGGCGAGGTCTGCGTGGTCTCTGGGGCAGGGTTTATGGGGACAGGGTCTGAGCTCGGAGCTGGTTCTCTGCCCACTGAGCCTTGTATCCCAGCAAACATCTGCCCAACACTCCTGTCTAGCTCTGCTGTGGCCCAATCTGGTCCTGGGTTTGTCGAGTCTACTTTTTAAGCCCACCTGGAATGAGGGTGGGAGGAATTGGAAGAATCTGTTGCTGAGATGCCTCTGGTAGAAAGCAGACCTCTGGGCTTTAGTGTGGGGAGCGACTCCCTGGGGTCAAACCCTGCTCTGCAGCTGGTTAGCTCTCACGGAAGCCTGGGTGCGAAGATGGGCTTCAGGGCTGTGACTTCTGGGGCTTTTCAGGCGATTATGTGCTTGATGTTCGCATCATGCTCTCTTTTATCAGTGAGCTTGTGAGTTCTTTTTGATTCTCTGCTCACACAGACAACTGGCATGGGCCATGGAGACAGGCAGCCCTTGGCGGTAACTTTGATGCCCCATTTGGTGTTCTGTGTCTCGAGGGGCTGATTTATTAATAGCCCATAGATTACAAACAGCCTCACGCTTCCCTGCCCCACTGCTTGTCTGCTGCAATGCTGTTTGGGTTTCATGCACTTGGGACACAGTCCTTTTAAAATTACATTTTCTCCTGCCTCTGTGCTTCTCCCCTGGGGCCCATTGGCACTGCCTGTGTGCTTTGCTCAGCTTCTCACTGAATCATTCTTGCCTTTCAGTTCTCCAGCAAAGGTTTATTTGATTTCTTTAAAGTCACTTGATTGAATTCTGGATACAAGTACATACACTGAAGTAATTACACCTGCTCTTTTTAAGGGAAAAATAGAAATCTGTACTCATCTCTTGACTTGGCCTTGCCTGCAGAACTCAACATTTGCAAATGATGAATCTTTGAGAAGTCATATTTTATCCCGTTTTACAAACTTTCTGTTGGTATCATCAATTCAGAGATGCTGGTGTTCCTGATCTTAATTCTAACCTTCCTATTTATACCATTCAAGCCCATCCAAGAAATGTTTTGTAAGCACATTCTCAGCCGGACCAGGAGAGATTTTGTCTGTGTGTTTGTTTTAATGAGTCCTGCACTGACTTGGGTAATACCGTTGGAAACACAGTGAGGCATGATGGATGTGCCGGCCAATTCTTCCAGCACCAGCATTCTCTAATAACTTTTTGATATGTACAAAACAAAAAAATCCTCTTATAGTTGCAAGTTCCTCCTTGGATGGGCTGAAGGGCAAGGTTGTCTGGAGAAAGTGAGTGACTTCTGCTGGAGAGAATCCCGTGTTACTCGAGGAGGGGAAAGCAGCTGCCTGTCACCTGTGGTCTTGCACACCTGCTGTCCAGGGTGGCAGCCCCCAGCTTCGAGGGGTTATTGAGCCTTGAAATTAGCCTGGTCTGAATTGAGATGTGCAGTAAGTGTAAACTACATGTGGGATTTTGAAGACTCAATATGAAAAGTAATCATGGAAACATCCCATTAATGGCCTTCATGTTGATTACACGTTGGAATGAAAATATTTTGGATCTATTGAGTTAAATAAAATATATCATTATGTTATTTCTCCCAGTTTCTTTTTTACCTCTAAATATGCCTACTGAATTGAAGATCGTACAAGTGGCTGGCGTTCTGTTTCTGGTGGGCAGGGCTCTTATAGAACCTTCAGTACTCAGGGCTGCCCACTCCTCGCATGCTGGGAATGAGATTTGGGCAAAGGGGCGGTCAGCTTGTTGGTTTAAGTCAGAAGGAAAGTACTGTCCTAGGAAAAGGTTGACCTTGTGACATGGAAGGAGCTGAGGGCTCTATAATACGGAAAAATTCACAAGCATTTAATATAAAGGGGTACCGAGCACATCTATCAAAGAAGGGGAATTACGGACACAATTGTGCAAACATTTTCCTTCATTTTTTCCAGTGCTAAGCAAGCTTGTGTCCGCTTTCCACACATGGCCAGTAGCCCAGTTGTGCCTGACGGGAGAAGCCAGACTCCGATAGGGTCTTAAGTTGGTGCCGTGCACAAGATGGGGGTGGGGTGGGAGAACAGCCCCTGGGAAAATGGGCACTTGGTCAATGGGAGTTGTGAACTGAGAGGAGGCAGTGTGTCCTCTGGCTTAGGTAAATAGATGTTTTATTTATTTATTTGAACATTTTTGTCCACTAAAAATTCCTCAGATTTCAAAAACATTGTCAGCTGTTGGAATTCAGCCCTGAAGGAATGAGTCATGGTCCCAGCTTTGTTTTTGTTTTTGTTTTTGTTTTTAGAGATGGGGTCTTGGTCTGTTGCCAAGGCTGGAGTACAGGGACGTGATCATAGCTGAATGTAACCTTGAACTTCTGGGCTCAAGGGATCCTCCCACTTCAGCTTCCTGAGTAGCTGGGACTATTGGTGTGTGTGGCACCACATCCAGCTAATTAAGAAAAAAAAAAAAAGAAACTTTTTGGGGGAGAGATGGGATCTTTCTATGTTGCTCAGGCTGCTCTCAAACTCCTGGCCTCAACTGATCCTCCTGCCTTGGCCTCCCAAAGTGCTGAGATTACAGGCATGAGCCACTGTGCCTAGCCACAATCCCAGCTTTGAAAATACTCTGCTCTTCCCTCCAAGTTCCTTACTGGAGGTCGGCTTGCTGGTGATGCTTGCTGAGGCCACTTTAGAAAGTGCGGATGTTGTGACCAGCACTGTTACAAACCAGTAGCTCTCCCATTCCCTGGAGGCCCCAAAGACCATGGACTCCAATACAGTTATTTGGGCTTGGTTTGAACCTATACCTTTCGTTTAGACCTTTGTGAGGTCACCTGTTAGACTTTGCTTCTAAAGAGTCTGACTAAAAATCAAATAAATATTCTGGATTTTGCTTCTTGGTCTCTGACACCTTCTCTGCAGCTTTCCCTGACCTCCTCTCCTGCTTGCCCCCTTGAGTGCTGGGCCCCCCAGGGTTTGCCCTCACCTCCTTCTCTTCTTATCTCTCACTCATTTTAGGGAAGGTCACCTGTGGATGAGACTCTTGCTGTATGGAGGCCGACCTCCCATCTAGCCGTCCAGCTCACATCTTTCCCTCAGCTTCTTCACCACCCTGGCAGCCTGCTTGCCGGTCTTCTCCTCCCAGATTTCCTGTGGGAGTTCTCCAAACAAACATTTTTAAGATGTAGCTCATCGTTCTCATGCTGTCCAGACTGCATTCCCCCTCTGTCCCCGCAGAGCCTCTGTGCACCCTCTGGCTCTCTCTGCAGCCCAGGAGAATGACCTTCATGCATGTACCCGGTCTCCTGTGTCTTCTGGCTTCCTGTTGGTTTTGGCCATAAGAGGCACTTACGGGAGATGGGTGGCAGGAGGAGACTGGAACCTTCCTGTTAAAACTGGGGTTGAGAATGAGGGAGCAGGGAGAGAAGACTCGGGAGGGGATGGGTGTGCTCCCACTTAATGGGCATGAAGTTAGGGTGTATGGCACACCTCCTGGGGGCAGGACACAATTACAAGAGGGACTTGCCTAACAAATGCAAACATTGTAACCTAATTCTTTGTATCCTCAATGAACCTGAAACAATAGTAGTAATTAAAAAAAAACAAAAAACAACTTGGGTTAAGCTGAGTTGGGCTGAATTCCTCTTCCTACAACCTCTGTGGTCCTCTCTCCTATAGCCTGTCTGGTCGCCTCCCCTGGGTTGTGATGGCTCCAGCTGTTTCCACCCCTGGGATTCAGTCCAGTGAATGTGCTTTTTCTGTCCTACAGGGCCCCAACTCTGACCTGTGAGGCACGTCCCCTCCCTCTGCAGGCCTGTG
>NW_003852575.1:1804178-1818469 GCF_000181295.1 Otolemur garnettii | reverse complement strand
GCCACTTTTTCCTGAAAGCTTTTCCTTGTCGCTGCATTTCAGTATCCTCATGGCCCGAGAACTGTTTGGGTTACAGAAATAAAGGAAAATCTACCCAGTGAGGAAAGCATTTTCTTTTCACTTGCATTTGATAGAGACTCAGAGGCAGGAGGGAGAGTAGGACAGCTTCACAGTGGAAAAGGGGGGCTTCCAGATACCCTCAGGGAGGCCGCCACCGTGGCGGGGCTGCCGTGGCTCACTAGTAGGGCATCCTCTGTGATTGGTTGGGGGCATATTCGGGTTTCTCTGATTGGCCCTAAGTTAGAGGTAGTAGCAAGAATTAGGGAAACTTGGTTTTTATTCAAGTCCTGGTCATTTGGGGCCAGTTGTTACATAAGTTACCGTTTAGTTTCCTGGACTGTCTCTGGAGATAGCAATCTGGTTTCTCCCAAGTCTGACTTATAGGACACTGGCTTCCTGGGGTGTTTGTTGTAGATAAGGAGATGGCTTCCTGGCAGGTGGCTGTAGTCCTTGGGTCCAAGTTTATTGCTGTATGTGGTGTGGCCACTGTCCATTTGTAATTCAATTTCTCAGGTTCATTGTCAGTTTTTGTAAAAAACAACAACAACAACAAAAAACAACAAAGTTTTGTTGGTGCTTGGTTACAAAGGTAATATTCCTTCATGTAGAACATCTTTATTTTTAAATATTTTTCTTCTTTCTTTCTTTCTCTCTTTCTTTCTTTCTTTTCTTTCTTTTCTTTCTTGTTGTTGTTCAGACAGAGTCCCACTCTGTGCCCTGAGCAGAGTGCACTGGCATCATAGCTCACTGCAACCTCAAACTTAGGCTGTGGGCATCCTGCTGCCTTAGCCTCTGGAAGCTGCTGGGATTACAGGCGCTCGCCCTGGTGCCCAGCCAGGTTTTTCATTTTTTTTTTTGTTAATGAGTTAGGGTCTCACTCTCACTCAGACAAGTCTCAGACTCCTGAGCTCAAGCAAGTCTCCTGCCTCAGCCTCTCACAGTGCTGGGATTATAGGTGTGAGCCACCTCACCCGGCCATGTAGAACAACTTAATCACACAGAAAAGTCTTAGAAAAAATCACCCTGTATTGTGCTATCAGAGGTAACCACCATTAACACTCCCGTGCACGTCTTTCTGGAGATCTCTGTGCTTGGACACATTTCATACACAAGTGAGCGGCCTTACCCAGCATTTGGCAGCCCTCTCATCAGATTCCATCTGGATTGTCCCGGGGGCACACAATCTCTAAATCTCTGCCAGTGTCTTTCCAACATTCACTTCATTTTCACAGAGCTTCAGAGGGGCTCTCTGCATTCAGGAGTGACCAGGCTCTGCTCTGCTAACTTAGGGCCTTCAGCAGTTGTTGGTCAAGGCCGTGCTCCCAGCACAGCTCCCTGAGCACTGGTGATGCGATCTTGGAGTTTCTCCACTCAGCCTTCGGAGAACTCGGGACGCTCTAAGGACCATGCTCTTTCCTGTAAGTGTCCACATGCCGTGTCCCCTGTAAGTGTCCACGTGCCGTGTCCCCTGTCTTCCATGTGCTTCTTCAGCCCCCACAGCTACTTAAACCCTCAGGACTTGGATCAGACTTCCCCTCCCAGGACGCTCCCCAGATGGTTGGTTTCTACCCTCACCTCTCAGTGCCCACCCCAAGGGTGGCGCTCAGCACCTGGCATGCTGGTGGCAGCTTCTACACCTCTGCCCTGACAACCCTGGACTGTCAAAGTGAGCAGCTATGTCTTACTCCTTTCCCCCCCAGCCCAGCATTTGTGACAATGGAGGCTCAGGGGACACTGTTTGAATGAACTAGGCAGTGGATGGATAAAATCCTGGGTATCATCCACCCATCTACACAGATCTATGGATGAACTGATCATTGTGTCAGCTTGAGTATTGGGTACCTGTGATGGTTTGAATGTTTATCTCCTCCACAGCTCATGTTGAAATTTCATTGCCATTGTGATGGTATTGGGAGGTGATGAGGCCAGGAGGGCTCCACTCTCCTGAATGGATGAATGCTTCAGCCTCAGGATGGGCTTGTCGTCTCTGGAGTGGGTTCCTGGTGAGAGGACCAGTTGGCTCTCTCTTGCCCTTCTACCTCCTGCAGTGAGATGATGCAGCAAGAAGGCCCTTGGTCAGATGCCGGCTCCTTGACCTTGGACTTCCCAGTCTCTAGAACTATGAGAAATAAACTTCTGTTCTTTATAAATAGCCCAGTTTGTGGTGTTCTGTTATAGCAGCTCAAGAACAGGCTAACAGTGCTGCACAAAAAATGCAAATACCTGCTCTCCATGGGTAGCTGCTTAACCCATGTACTAGAAGCCCCAGTGACTGTTCAGTGTGGCCCGTAACTCTTCCGTGTATTTGGCTTCATTTTCCTCCCTCCTGTCTGCAATCTCACAGAGGTTTTTGTGGGGAGCAACATGTTCTATTTGTGAAAGTGCTTTGAACTTTCACGAGGAAGTTTAGGAGTGTCGGTAGGGGGCCGCACTACCTCATCAATAGTGGACGACATGGCTATCTATTTTTCCAGATGAGAGGACTTAAGAAGAGGTGACTGCGAAGTCGAACAGCTGATCTGGGATACAGTGGAAACAGAAGAGTCCAAAGAGAGAAAAGCTCAGAGCGTGTGCAGGCCTCACTGGGATTTCCCACCTGCTGAGCTGTGTCTCCTTGGGAGGGGGAGGGGGCAAAGCTGGGGCAGAATGTGTATTCCAGAGGCTTTCCCGAAAGGCCAACCTTCACTTTTAGTAATAATTCAAGCGAGAGACAAGGAAATTAAGTGGTTGCTGAATGAGGATCAGCAAGGAGTAACTCAGCTTAGCGGGCCTGGCAATTTATCTCCTGTGCAGTGTTTCTCAGACGTTCCCGAGATAAAGTCTAGAGACCAGGCTTATTTGGGGTGTGTGTCAGCAATGGCAGCAGGAGGAGTGTGAGGATTTCACTGAATCACAGATCAGGATCCAGGTTTTTTCAAACGTCTTTGCATGGCATGTGCTAGACGGAACAATGGCCCCAGCACATCCCAGTCCCTGGAACTGTGAATAGGAAAGTGAAGTTGCAGATGGCATTTGAAGACTCCGTCATGTTGGAGATTTAGCTTTCAGCATACGAAGGTTCGAGGGGATGCGTTCAGCCCATTACCTGGGGATGGGAGGATGTCCACAGGGGGAAAACTGTCAGGAGTGAGGTGAGAAGTGGTTAGGGGGAATCAGAGGCCTGGGGACACTCCAGACCCGGGGACAGTATGGCAAAGCCTGGGCTTGGGAGACAGCCACTTCCTTCATTCTTTGCAACTGCCTGGTGTTGCTTCGGGTGTGTTTTCTGAGGTGGCGGGGAAGGGAAGCCTGCCTGCCGAGGGCACTCTGCCTGTAAATCGGCCTTCTCCAAAGGCTGTGAGCAGATGTTGTTTTTGTCATCATTGTTATGAGATGGGGAGAGGTGGTTCTGGAAGTTTCTGTAACTTGCCCAGGGTACCTGACCTCTCGAAGCCTGAATCCTTACTTTACTCTGATTAATCCCCCCACCCCTTAAACCACAGAAAAGCAAGAGGGAGCATGAATCTCCTGCGACCTTAAATCTGGGGCTTAAAATGGTGCCTGGCATGTGACAGGAACTCAGGAAAAGTTTCTTGAATAAAAAGATAAGTAATTTCCTTTCCTTCAAGACTAACCACTTGGAATGGTTATCTACAACTTTGTTGGTGCTCCCTAAGTTGTCTTTTATTCTCATTGATTGCTTAATGGCTTTTTAAAAAAAGTTCCTGTGTTATGTCCAAATAAATCCCAAAGGTTTTAGGTGTTCTGGCTGTAGGACCTTGTTGGTTGGTGGAGTTGGTGGCAACGCTGTCTATTTTTCTTTATTTTTGCTGACTTCCAGGGCTTGTTTGTAAGGTTGTGACATCAGTGGAACCTTCAAACGTGCCTGCAGAGCCCTGTGTAAACCCCAGTGGAAGGTTCTAGAAGTACAGGGTGTGATCCCAGATGCAAACCCGCACAGTGGGAGAAAGGGGTCCCACATGGAGGAAAAGGCTGACTGCAGGAGTTCAGCAGACACAGGGAGGTGAGGCAGGATGACAACGGGGAATTGTCTGTCTTTCCCTCCTGAAAGTGGCAGATACTTTCTTTGCACCCTCAGGAGAGGACCAGAAGGGGTCTGGGGCTGGCATTAGATGGATGTTCTTTTATCATATTCTATTTTTCAAAGCCTTGGCTGTGGAAAGCCAAGAACTAGAACTGGGTTGTTCTAAAGGGGTGAAGCTTAGGGATTTAATTGGTAAAAGCTTGCAGAAGCCTTACTAGGGGAAAGGAAGGACCCCTGAGACCTGCAGAAGGGAGCTGGGTTTCCTAATCTCTGGAACCTGTGAATATGTTCCCTCGTGCAAAGGGGGACTTGGTGTTGCAGATGGAACTAAGGCTGCCGGTCAGCTGGCCTTCAAACAGGGGCCCTATCCCAGATTGTCTAGGAGGCCCAGGGTGAACACTGGGTCTTAGGAGTGGGAAATGCAGGCAGGAGAGGGGAACCAGAGAGTTGGCAATGTGGGAAGGCTTTGGCCCCATGTTGCTGGCTTTGAAGATGGAGGGGGCCCCTGAGCTGAGGATTGTGGGTGGCCTTGGAAGATGGAAGTGGCAAGGACACAAACTCTCCCCTAGAACCTGCAGAAGCAACACAGTCCTGTGGAGAATGGTTTTAGCCCAGTGAGACCGTTGTAGGCTTCTACTTCCTCAAACTTGTCAGATGATACATTTGTGTTGTTTAAGCCCCCCAGTTTATGGTAGTTTTTTTCTCAGCAGTGTTAGGAAACTAATATAAGGTGACTGGGGGCTCTGGAGACTCAGTCTCAGGGCTGAGACCTTGGAAGACACAGGACAGTTTGTGGCTTTCCTGGATACCCACAGTCTTGTGCCTTTGAATGGATTAGGACTCCAGATCAGAAACCCCTCCACACATTTTATGGACAGTATAAGCCTCTGGGGCCCTTTATACAAGCCCAGGGAGGGGTGGTGTCCCTCAATAGTGGCAGATACTGGGCTTCTCCTCAAGCTTGGATGGCAGGTGCTCAGAGCCAGCTTAATTAGATCCAGGAAAATTAAGGGTTGCAATGTATCTTGCACCTGAGGATGGCGAGCAGATGCATAGCTGCTGTGCTCATCAAGACTTTTCTATAAGAATATGTTAATCACTGCGGAATCCCACTTGTCAGAACAAACTCATAAGACAGATGAATTTTTGGTTGTGTTTTGAACAGGGTGGGAGTGAGTAGGTGTGGACAGTGCACACTGGCTTCAGGGTAGAAAGAGACAGGACTTTGGGAGTGGACGTGGGGAGCCCATCTCTGGAAGCGGCCTTTCACATGGATGCAGAGCTTGGTTTGGTGTCAGTGGGAACATGACAAAATGAAGGACACTGGTGGCAGGAAACAGAGCCCATTCTCCTCCGGTTGCAGTCTGGGGCTTCTCCTGTTCACTCCGCAAGCCCAGGAAGCCCTGCAAGCCCCGTGGAGGTTTGGCGGCTGCTCCAGGAACTTGCGGTTTAATTTGGTTTTTGTTCACTTTTCACCAGTTCCTACTTGGCGTCATAGCACAGAGCACACCTACAGACCCCAACTTGGGAGCCCACAAAACTGTAGAGACAAGGAGAGGGCCCAGGGAGAGGACCATGGGAGAGACTGATTTAACCCTCACATTTCAGATATGTGTGTGTGTGTACGCGTGTTTATATATAATACACATATAATACACTCACCTGCCCGTATATATTTTTCCTGGGAGACACTAATTTTAGAAATGTGTGGGTCAATTTCTAGCCTGTACATGGTGTAGCTTGCAGGTGCTGTGTGCGAGGTGGGCTGAGTAACCGGGGCAGTGTGCAGCCCTGCTTGTTACAAGGGTGTTTGTGCCCAGAGAGAGGCAGGAGGGAGTGGGCGCGGGCACTGTAACACTTTGGTGAGGCGGAGCCGGAGCAGCTTTGCCTGGGAAACAGCTGAGCAGAGAACGGGTAAGTGTGGGTCAGGCCAGGCAAATGCCAGCAGAGCCTGGAGGGGCATCCGCTTCCTGCGTGCAGAGAGTGGACCCCTGTGAGGGGCCCTGTGGGGGCTGCTTACTAAATATACATGGACCCGATCTGTCACTAGACGGTGTGAGATGGAACTTGTATCGCCCTCACACCCGGAACTTGGCTGTCACTCTGTGCTATAGTGATAAAGTGCAGGTGTCAGGGCCATACTCATCAATTTCCAAGAGGATTTAGACTCTAGTGTTTCAGCTCATGGTCCATTTGTGGCAAGAATTCCAGCAAGGAACTGGGAAAATTATGTTTTGGGGTCATGATCTTGAGCGACTTCTACTCTGGGAGCTTAGTGTTTGAATCTGAAAGATGTTAGAAGTAGAAAAACAGTCTCGAGTGAGTCTTCTACCCTGCTGCAGGGTGAATGTTTATCAAGGCAGCGGGGGATGAGGGCAAGCCACTGCCTTTGGAGCCAAACTGCCAGGGTCCCTGATGTTTGTCAAAGGGCAACAGTCACAGCTGCCCAGCCTGCCTCACTGTGTTGCCAAGAAAGCCCCAACCCCCTGCAAAACAATCATCAGCAAAAGATTGTCTTAGGCGAGATGAGAGCTGGCCTGAAAAGTCACAGATCTGAACCTTTGTCTGTGGGATAAAATATTTTGATTCACGGGTTTAAAAATGCTTGGTGTTTTTTTGGTAGCACAACACAGAGCCATGTTGGTGCAGTATTTCTCTTAGAAACCAAACTCTGGTGCTCACGGCAGCTTGCCTAAAGCTGCTATCTGGTTGCATGCTCAAAAAAGCCCTTGTTAGTTGTGTCAGGTAACAAAATTCACAATGCTACCATGCAGCCTCTGAAGTGAGAGAATCCTGCTTGCCTTTGGGTCTCCCAAAGAAGCCTCTCCTAGACAAAGGAGTAGAGGACATTTTTAAGGGAGCTGAAGGAGTTGTGGAGTAGTCTGCTTTGGAGGGGACTGTGTAAGCAAGGTGAAGAAAAAGCAACAGGGAGACACACACACTCACACACACACACACCCCCACCCACGTGCACACGCAGGGAATGCAATAACCTTTGCGGTTAGTCTCAAGAGAATTTGCTGGTTTTCCAGTCTCTCCCTGGGATTTTTTGCACCTACAATCATTTATGCTGTGGCGGTGTTCCGGACTGCTGGCATCGTGTTAGAAAGCGTGGGGAGTACCTCCCACTAAGGAGCTCAGGCTCGTCCCCCCACCCTTGTGTGGACGCTGGGTCCAGCCAGAGCAAGGGAACTGGATGCTCCTGTCACGAGCGTTGCATGCCTGTTTCCACACTGTGTGGAAGCATGCCTTGGGAATGAAGCGTGAGGATGGACATTCTGGGGTTGGGAGAGTTTGCCCTTGCCGAGAAGTGTGAAAATAAATCTTCTTGGCTTAGCACAGCCAGCAGACTGGGGGGCGGGAGGTTGTGGCAGATCTAGCTGTCCCAGGACATGCCACTCAGAGGGTGGGCTCCCCTTTAATTGTGTTTTTCGGTGCCACAGGAAGAGTCTGACTAGAAGTGATCCAGGCACTTTGCATTAAGTTTACACGAGTGATTATACCCCTCTCCAGTGACTGTCCCAACCCCAGGGTGTGTGTGTCACAAACCAGTGTGCTCTGCACTCCAGCACGGGGGCTTTGCGGACAGGGCCTGTGTCTTCTTGATCTGTGCGTCCTCGGCCCTTCCACGATGTGATTCCTGCACGCATCCTCGGCGGGTGAGTGAACGGACGAGGGGAGGAAGACTTGTCTACTGTGTTAGCAGCAAGTATTGAGCACCGGGAGTAGTTAAAGAGCAGACGGCGATGGAAAGTTACCGACACTGTACAGGAACCTTGTTCTGTGCAAATTCCCGTCAGCCTTTGATGACTACCGAGTGCTGTGCCAGTGGAAGAAGAGCCCTTCAGGAACCTCAAGGATCTGTCATTCACCCAGTGGGAGGTGGGAAGTGCTGTACGTCAGGGCAGGCTGTGCTGTGTCCTCATGAGACCTCAGGCACCAGGCCAGCCATGCTCACAGCTCCCTTTAGAGGGATTTTCTGGGATAAGTTGCCCTGGTTCCCCCTGAGCAGCCCTGCTCCTCTGATCGCAGCTGGTTGGACCAGAGATGGACACCTGACCAAAAGGCCAGCTGCCATAGGCCGGCCAGCATCCTGGGAGTGACCCTTTGCTCTGTCCAGTAGACATCTATCTGGATGGAGGCTGGGCCACCCCATGACACACTCTCTGCCCAGGAGTCTGAATGGAGTTATGTGGAGAAGCCACAGGAGCGGCAGACGCCGAGAGGAACAGAGAAAGAAAGCAAGGGATGGAAGCTTCAGGGGCGACGGAAGGAGGGGAGCGGGACAAGGGGCGACGGAAGGAGGGGAGCGGAACAAGGGGCGACCTGGGTGGGCAGAGGAGGACATGAGATGCTGGGCCTCAGACAGGCAGACGCTGGTCCCGGGTCACCAGAGCGACCACAACGTGATGTGCTGACAAACCCTGAGGACGGATGAGGTTTCAGTTTGCAGGAAGCCTGGCAAGGTGGCCATGGGCACATGTAAGCAAACCCTGTGACCCAGGGCGGCCCAAGGGCTTCCTGCGCCCTCCAGGAGCCTCATTCCCTTGGCTCCATTCCCATTCCACTTCTCAGGGCTCAGAGCCAGGCTGGTGCCAATGACACACGCTAGGACTGTGACCTCAGGCAGGATGCTGTGCACCCGAGGGGCTCTGCCCCTAACCTGGGGGGATTTACGCCAGAATTGGGATGCTAGGAAAGTCTCCATATAGCTGTCCAGGGTGTTAAATTACCAAAACGAGAGGAGTGACGAGGCCTGCCAGGAGGCAGGTGCACGAGAAAGTGAGGTGGGCTGGCAGGCTGTGGAGAGGCCTCCACGTGGGGGCAGAGTGCTGAGGGTGGGCGAGATGGCAGCGAGGAAAGCTCCTTGAAGGCATGTGCACCAGGGTGCTGAGTGCCCTGGCCAGCGGGCCGAGGGAGGCGGCTGGCTCTCTGTAAATCTGAGAGTCTTTCTTGATGCCCCGAGGTGACCAGAAATGCAACACTGAACTTGTCAAACCGCTGGAGCGAGCAGTCAGGGGCCAGATGGTATTTCCTGACTTGGGGGACAGCTGTGATGCTGGATGTCCCCTGGTGCCCTGGGATCAGAACATTTGAGGGCATGCCCGTGTTTCTTCCAGGGAACCACAGATCTCTGATGAAGATAGGCCGTGATGTGAGGAACTTCAGCCAGGTGTAAATTGCAGAGGGCAGCAGTGTTCTGTTTGCACAGCCCGTACAGTGTCCTAGCCTTATCAACGAAGTAGAAACAGAGCCAGGAATTTGGGGAGACAGACGGAGAGCTGCCTGGCAGCTGCTAGGTAACGGCATGTTCTCGGCCCGGCTCCTCTTCCGGTGCTTACAGGGAAACTTAGCCAAGGCCTGCTGGGAATGGACAAGGCTAGCGGAGAGTGTCTGGAGGGTCCTCTGTTCCTCCCCCTTTCCTGTTCATTATTTGCAATACCTGCTACCTGCAGCTGAAGGAACACTGTCACCATGTCACGTTTTATAGGTGAGTCTTTGCTGAGTAAGAGGCCACTCTCCAGAGAACCAGCAGAGCCCCATGGTTGTCAAAGCACAGGCTGGTGTCCTCCTGACTCTCCGTGGCCCCTAGGTGTCTGACACTGTTGACCTCATTCCATGGGGTGTGCTCATCTTCCTTGGCTGAGTTCTATTCCATCGGGGGTGAAGTTGGACCCTTCAGCATGCTGAGTGACTTTCAGAACATGGGGCAGCTCCTCTGTGGCGTCTTAGATCAAAGGTGGCAGGCATGCCTACAGATGGTTTTCTTGAGTGTTTGAAAACATCGGGGGTCAGGTAACACAGAAGACACTTCAGCCAGCTGAGAATTAAACGCCAATGTCACATGTAAACTCATTCTCCAGGTTTTGCTAGAGGAGGAGCTCTGTAGCGAAAGGCAGGCCCATGCCAGGTAGTTACTGAGGCTGTGCACCGCTGGTTTTTAAAAGCTAGTGAGGCTTTCCCAGAAAGGAGGGCTTCTGGCACCCACCGAGACAAATCATGGTAACTCTCAGGAGGTGCTTGCTTGAGCAAAATGCAACTGGCTTTTTAAGAAACTATGAGGTTTCTGAATAAGAAAAAAGGCCTTTTATCAGGATTTTTCTAGCTCCATAGCAGAACACAGAACTGGCTGTGAATGCTTGAAGCCTGTGGTATGGACTGAAGTGCCTTTTCAGTCCTTGACACTAAGTAGGCGCCATTAACATCACTTGTTATATAAGTAAATGCAGGATTAAAATGAAAGAAGAAAACATGCTCTGTCTTTAATTGCCTGTGGTTCTGGCATACCTATTTTAAGACTCTGCCATTGTTAGCCAGACAACAGACTTAATGCCATCACAAGCCTCAACTTACTTACCTGTAAAATGGGTGGTGTATGATGCCAGCGATCATGCATGTGGAGGGTGGGGGCTTTGCAAACAGGAATTGCAACACAAATGAGAGGCCCCACGTTGCTGTGAGGGGGTGTGTTGCTGCTCCTGGCTGGGTTTGTTCTAACCCTTCATTTTGGTACGTTTCTTGCCTAAGCTATTTGTAGAGGAAAGGCCTGGGTTTCTTCCTTCAAGATTGAGGGCAGCTGGTTTCCCCTTTGGGGGCCGTTCCCAGGACTTTAGCCACAACCTCAGTGCGTAGATAGGAGCAGTCGAGGTGTCTGGGGGCTTCTGAGAGTTACTGAAGGGTTAAAGCTTCTCAATTCGTAGCAAAATGACAAACTTAGACAATTCTAAGATGTGTCAATGATAAAACCCCTATACTAGAGGTTGGCCTGAGAAGGAAGTCTTAATTCCTTAAGGATTCAAGTGAGACCTTCTTCTAAGTCTGAGAAAAGAAGCTTGTAACTGTTTTAGTTGATTCAGAGTCAAGATAAACAGAATTTTCTAATGCTGTGGAAGGAACAGAAATTACAATAAAGAAGAAATAGAAGCAAAAGGAACTTGGCTGACTTTCATAGTTTCTGGTTCTCTATTTCGGGGACATCTATGTTCAGTGGCAAAGTAAAAAAAAAAATATGCAAACATACGTGCAAAGGCTGTCAGAGAAAGCAAGAGAGAGCTGTCCCCTGGGGATAGAAGGCTCTTTTCTGAGATTTTCTTTGTTATCTTAAGTCGTCCAAATCTTCAAACGCTACCTGAGAGCTTTTCATCTGGAGTTGAAAGCCTTAGAACCAAAAACTGAGAAGCAAAAAGCCAAAAAGAAAACAAGAGAGGCCAGGTTTTCTTAAACACAGACAGACTGGCTTTAGGGAGGCAAGTGTGTGTGCACTTTGCCACAAGGGGCAAGCTGGGGAAGGACGGACCCTGGACCGGCCAGGATGTAGACGCTCATAGTGGACGCTCATGAAGTTGTCCTCCATCTGCCTCTAGCCAGCAAGGCAGCACTGTTTGCCTTGAGGGTGGCAAGGTGGGTGCTACCAAGGGCCAGCCTCAGAGTGGGAGGAAGGAAGGATGGGGTATGGTGCAGGAGCTGGGGACAACACTGGGGTGAGTGGAGGCCGCTGCTTTGCTCAGGCGGGTCTCACTCTGCACCTTTGACCCTTATGAGCCATTAACTTCCGGCAAGCCCCACGTGGGGTGAGCACTTCTGGCTGGGTGGGGACACGGCGCGATGTCTGTACTGAGCTGCTCTGCGTTCTCAGAGATGGAGAGAGAAGATCAATGCCCAAGGGTGAGCTTTTGGATTAAAGCTCTTTTAAGTGCAGGAGGACAGACTCAGGCAGACTCCCTTGTTTGTGGAAGAGGACTGGGGACATCCATCAGGAGGCATGTATAAGGGTTTTGGGACCTGCTTCTGTTAAGCTCTTAATTCAGTTGTGTGCTGAACAAAAGTAGGAAAATGGACTCCAGAGAAATAAACAATACCATAGATAATTAGTCACCCCTTGTCAGAAATGAAAGCCTGGATGTTGTTTCCTCATAACCCAGAGAGCATGAGCCACATGAGAGCATGTAGGCTACGGACCTGAAGCCCAGAGAAGGGCTGGAGGGGTGGCACTGTCTGGGACCTGGGGGAAGATGGCTGATGTGCACAGAAACTGGTCAAGTCAGGGGTGAGGGGCCCAGCCTCAGGCGGCTCTGACACCTCTCGCCTGCATCTTCTCCACTCCTGCCCGGCATCCGTGGCCCCTGCCTTGTTTTGTTGCTGTGAACAGTGCAAAGAACCCACGGAGTGAGCCCAGGCAGTGATGACCCTGCCTGTTGCTGAGTGATTGTTTCACATTACAGAGAAGAGAAAAATGACTCTGACCTGCAGGAGGCCACCTATTTGGCCACTGGCTGGCTTGAGACCAGATTGTCTGACTTAAAATCCAGTTCCTGCAGAATACTTTTCCTTCGTAAATAATTCCTAACCAGCCTCAGAATCTCAAATCTTAGATCAGGTTTTGTGCAGATAACCCAGCATTCGCTCATCTCCTGTGAAGGACTCCCTAGCATTAGGCTGCAGGTTCCAGGTGTCAGTGAGGGGGGAGGTGAGGGTGTCCCCACCCCCAGGTGAGGCCTGGTTTTGGGGGACAGTGTGTGCTTCACCTGAGTTTCAGGGAGGCCGGCTCCTGCTCATGCATCCTTGGGGAGCACCAGGGAGCTGCCATAGAGGTGGTGTTCATAGCTGTCTGTGAGTTTGTTGCCCTGTGAGTTCTTTGAGGTCCTATCACTGTGTTTTCTTTAGATGCTAAAGGTGTTCTGAGACTGTCAGGTTTGGTTGGCAAGAATGTGTGCAGCCTGAGGCGAGAGAATCACCTAAACCCAAGAGCTGGAGGTTGCTGTGAGCTGTGACACCACGGCACTCTACCAAGGACAACAAAGTGAGACTCCGTCTCTAGAAAAAAAAAATGTGTGCAGAATAACAGTGGCTGCTTTTGGAGAAGTTACCCTCTGTCAGGTGCTGTAAATATTTATTTCCTCCTCTAGTTCTTAAAACTCAAATATGCACAATGATAGGCTGGTGGACCAACTCTCCTGAAAACAAAACTCACTGAATTGTGGTGTTTGCCCATTTCCGTGGTGTAAATGCCTCTACCACCGCTGACTCCATCAAACTCATTAATAGCTTAACAACCAGCTGAAAACACTTATGAATATTTATTTACTCATCAGCTCCCATGAGCCAAGAAAGGGATTTTTACAGACATCAGAGATTTTATAGGTGAGGAAATAGAAGCTTAGCAGTCATGGGCTCACGTACCCTCCAGTGGTTGGCCACAGACTGGCTTTAGGGAGGCAAGTGTGTGTGCACTTTGCCACAAGGGGCAAGCTGGGGAAGGACGGACCCTGGACCGGCCAGGATGTAGACCCCTGGTCATGGTCAGACTCTCAGCTGAGTGGTGAGGGGGAGAAGTTTCTTGTCCACAGGTCTGGTGGAGTTGGCACGGCTAGGAGAGCTGATTTGTTCTAGCCCTGTCCTGGCAACCCCCCCCCCTCCCCGCCCCAGCACCGCTGCTGGAGCCTCGGTCTTTCTCCAGCTTTGCTATCTCCTGGTCCCTTTCCCTCCACTCCATGATCTAGAACCTGCCACTCTGAAACAAGCGGTGAAACTGCACCAGGGGGCTGAATGTTTGAGGCCTCGGAAATAAAGCTGGAGGGAGGAGCTGCCTCCTTCCTTCTCCATCTCAAGCCTTTTGAGATGCAAGAAAATGCTTCACAGGCAGGAGTGCTCAGCATTGCTGCTCATCTAGAGTGGGTGGTCCTGGGGAGTGAGGGCTCAGCCTCCTTCTCTCCTACCTGGCTGGGAAGGGCCCTTCTCTCATAGAGGTGGGCTCGGGGCACTGTCTTGGGCCAGGGTTGAAATAGAGGCTAGAAGGTGTTGGGGTGGGTGTGCTGGACTCAGAGAGGTGCACCTGGATCAGACAGAGACAGGAGGTCAGGGAAGAGCCAGAGAAAGACACACCTTGCAGGTCCTGGGACCGTGGGTGCCAGCCTCATGGAGCAGGGCCGGTGAGTGGATGCCCCTTGGTGCAAAAGCAAGCAGGGTGTATGTGTGTGAGGTGTGTGTGGTGCATGTGATGTCTGTGGTGGTATGTGTGTGAGGTGTGTGTGGTGCATGTGATGTCTGTGGTGGTATGTGTGTGAGGTGTGTGATGTGTGTGTGATGTTTGTGATGGTATGTGTGTGAGGTGTGTGTGATGTCTGTGGTGTTATGTATGTAATGTGTATGTGATGTGTGTGATGTGTGTGAGGTGTGTGAGGTGTGTATGGTGTGTGTGAGTTGTATG
>NW_003852575.1:1793436-1803723 GCF_000181295.1 Otolemur garnettii | reverse complement strand
TATGTGTGTGACGTGTGTGTGATGTGTGTGGTGTGTGTGGTGGTATGTGTGTGAGGTGTGTGTGATGTGTGTGGTGGTATGTGTGTGAGGTGTGTGTGATGTCTGTGGTGTTATGTGTGTGATGGTATGTGTGTGACGTGTGTGTGATGTGTGAGGTGTGTGATGGGTGTGTTGAGTGTAACGAGTGTGATACCTGTGTGTGTTTATGTGTGATGCCTGTGGTGTGGTGTGAATGTGGTGTGTGCATTACGTGTATGGTGAACGTGGTGTCTGTGTGTGGTGTGTTTGCACACACACGTGTGTGTGCACTCGTGCTCACTCTGCTGAACTTCTCACCCACCTCCCCCGACAGCCTGACGCAGAGCCCAGGGAGGCGAGTGGGCGGAGAACACTCACAGTGACTTAGTGAGGAGCCAGGAGTTGCTGAGATGGTTTTGGGCTGGGAACTGCTCAGCTCCTGAGGACAGGAATGCTGGTCTGCCGTTGCTGGGGTTTCCACCCTGTCCTCTCTGGTCCCTGATGCTGAGGTTTCAGCAGAATGGCATCACCAAATGCCATCTTCCTCCCTCACTGGAGACCGGCCAGGTCCCTCTGATCTAGCTCCCCCCCCCAAGTAGGGGATGTGGGTGGAGGATAAGGTGACCCCTGCCAGGGGTACCCAGAGCCCATTTGCAAGAAGATTCCCCTTTTCTTTGGACAAGACTTCCTGGAATCTCAGTCTGTCACAGCCAATGGCAAAAAGGGATAAGCTCCGGGTGTCCCCGACTGCAGGAGGAAGCCTTTGGTGGCCTCCCCTCTGTGTCTACAGCCACCTCACCCAGAGGCCCCACAGAGAGGGCTAGCTTTCCACAAATCAGAAACCCCGCCCAGGGCAGCCTCCCTGCGTCCCCTGAACCCTGGCTCGCCCTCGTCACACGTGTCCCTGCCCTGAGCATCCTGCCCACATGGTCCCACACAGGCAACGCCTTTCACGGCTTCTCTAGGTGGATGTGGGTGCTGGGCCGAGGAGAGTAACTCAACAGCTAAGTTACGGCACATGGTGGAGAGGCTTCCTGCCCAAGTTCCTTGAAAGGAAAAAACCCACGCTGGCCCCAGGGGGTTCTTCTGGAGCTGCAGGAAGAAACTCAGCTTTGTCCTCCAGGCACTGGCCATGTGGGGACTACCAGCCAACTCAGCTGGAAGCAGAGCCATTTCTCTTCTGAGTGCCTCAAATAAGAGGCAAAAAGGACCCTCTCGAGCGCAACTGTCTTATGTTACTAATGCCCCCAGCTCTGTGCCCCACCACGGACAACCGAGCAGGCTCAGCACACAACATGGCTCAGTCACCTGGGAGGCTGGAGAGTGCAATGACCCTGGGAACTGTGGTTTGTGATGCGTGCTGGTCAGCTGTGGCCCCAGCCCTGCTTGAACTCAGGGCCCAAGCCCCTTCCCAAGGCCAGGAAATCCCAGGTTCTGGTGGGGGCTGGGTGGAGTGTGTGGATCTGTCTGCAAACTTCCTGGCTGTTTCTAATGGGCAGAGGGGACGAGAACCAGCTACTGAGAATAATGATGACCAAATGTCATCTAGGCAGGCGAACTCTCTCTTCAAACAGAATCCTCCGGGGGATGAACACGGCAGATGGGAATAGGGCCGCCCTAAGTGGTGCGTAGCCTCCTGTGACTGGGAAGCCCAATTTCATCAAAACCCACTGATTTGGGCCTCTGATGATGGCACAAAAAGGGGGATTTTCCCCTTCTGAGAGAGTACAAGGCGAGTCGTCACCCACCCCTGGCCATGTGCTGTTCCAGAGGGCCAGACCTTGTGCTGTCACCAAGTGTGGGCACAGCAGACCCCTCCCTGGTGCCCCCAGGACTTGAAGGCTCAGGTGAAATTCTGCAGAGTGCCATTTAATGGTCTCTTTGTGATAAGCAGAGGATTCCTTGAATGGCTGGGACAATGTCACCACCTCTGAGGTTCTCCAGTGTACTTCTTACTCCTAATCCCAGGCAGGCCTTGGAGACCCCCACCTCTGCCTTTGTGCCTCTCGGGGATGCCAGATGGCAGGTGGTGCTGAGTGCCGTGAGGGCCTTGCTGGGCCCATCCCTGAGACCCTTCTGCCCTCTGGCAGAGGAAGGACCAAGGGGGTGGAGCCTGAGGTATCGGGCAGTCCCCAGAGGCCCTGCACTTGTAGCACTTTGAGACTACCTGAGCCCCTGTCCTGGGCCCCCAGGCCTCTATGCTGGAGCACACTGTAGGGAGGGGCTCCTGGGGAGCAGGGGGCCAGGACACTGGAGTCAGCTGTCACCACTGCCCACTCTTTGGGCAGCCCTTGGCCTCAGGCAAACTGGCCCTCTGCGTTTCAGGAGACCTACCTGCTCTGTTCCTGGTGCACACTCACCCATGACACCCTTTCTCAGGAGGGACATTCCTCAGAGGGCCATTGGACTGCCCCTAGGGTGACCACTGTCCTTGTTAGGGCTGTAGTTCCCAGGGCTGTGTGGCAGCAGCTGGCTGAGGCCCAGGGGGACCTGACAGATGGTGGGGAAGGGTTGTTGGCCCAGGGGCTCCCCCAGCCCCTGCCTTGTCCTATAGTTCCCTCACAGATTCTGACTCCCAGGGACTCCTGGAGGCCCCTTACCAACAGAATTTTCCAGGACACCCTGAGCTGTGCCCCTGTGTGGAGGTGAAGAGAGGCCAGGTGGCTCATGGAACTGCTGTCTCTCATCCCCCAAACATGCCCCTGAGTACCCCAGGGCACCCTCACCTTAGGTCGTGTATAACACCAACCCCTGATGAGGGGAGGCAGACCAGGCCCACTGCCAGGAAAGCCTGGAGGGGCCACACCAGGCACACAGTCCCGATGTGGGTGGTGCTGTCTCCCAGAGCCCACCCCAGCCACTTGGGACCTCTGCTGTCTCCTGGACAGAGAGGGAGGCTTCGGTCTGTGGCATCTAGAGTCCACTCAGACCTTAGGCCTGCTAGGTGAGGACTCCACACTCTACCTTGGGCCATCTGTCCTGGAGACATTTGTGGTCAAAGGTCAGGGTATGTTCTTGGGCCCTGTCCTGTCCTGCCCAGCCAGGCTGTCTGCTCGGGGTCAACAGGGCGCCAATTCAGGGAAGAGGGACAGTCAGGCCCCTCAGGTGAGCCAGGCCCAACTTTACTGTCTTGAAAGGAGAGAGAGTTTCCAGATGCGTGCCCAGGAGAGGGGTTTTCCAGTGGCTGATGTGGCCTCCTGCATGGGACAGGCTGCCCTTTACCCACCAGGCTTGAAAGAGCAAACTCTGGACAAAAGACCAGCTGCCGGTCTCCTCTGGCTTCGGGCTGGAACAGACAGGCCCAAAGGAAAGTTCCTCTGAGCACGAGGCCTCCTTCCTTCCCACATGGGCAGGCTGGAAATCAAGGCCCACAGCCAGAGTTGGGCTTCCGGGACCTCACTGAGATGAGATTCTCCCAGCCAGCATGGAGAAAGGTGAAGAGGAGGTCTGAATTCAACCTTAGAACTTCCTGGCTAATCACTGTTTTTTCAGTGAGTTGCTGAATTACAGGTTCTTAGCAGATAAGATAGTAGGGGTCTTCCTATGTGCTTTCTGAAAGCACCTCCTTCTCATAACCACCCTCCCCAGTTCCTTGTGATGATATATTTGTCCTCTGAGTGACAATGACCCTCCACACAGAGATGGCATGGCTTCTCCCTTTACTTGGTGTCTGGACAATGCCCCTTCTAATAGCAAGTGTCTAAGCCGCGTGTTGTAGATAAATGTCTGGCCTCTCCTTGTTATAAACCTTTGTTTCACCCCCTGACTCATGCCACATACCAGTAACATCATAGGTCATGTTTATATAGAAGTAGAACCAAGTCCCCGATGACCAGATAAATTATTATGACACATTTGTGTTTAAAATGCAAGATCAAGTATCTATGGAAACTGACAGTCAGCTCTATCCCTTTCTCAGACTCTGGAGAGTCTGCAAGAAGTATCTGGTCATGGAAATGAGGCAGGGCCGTGGTTGGCCTGAAAGGTCTTTCTCTCTCCAAAGTAACAGGCTGACAGATGGAAACCTGTGACCCTCAGCACAGTGCTTGGGAAGGGTGACAGGTGAGGGAGGACAAAGTAAGAGGGACACTTTAGCCTGGGAAGAATAGAAGAAAAATGGTGATGTCTTCCAAAGTCAATTTGCAGGCAGTCTGCAAACTGTTTATTTCCAAGGGTGGATGTGGCTTGGCAATCCTATGGTCTCGTGCATAGAACAGTACCTGCCTCACCTGACGGGAAAGTTGCGGGTGGTTGACTGGGAGAGGCAAGTCATGTGAACAGACCAGAATGTCTACTCCAAGGGGCAGACCAACAGGCACCGCCAACATTTCATTCCAGAACTGAGCCTTGTGGTGCAGACGCAGTGGTGTGCTGGAGTCTGTTGCGCTGGCTTGGCCAGAGCTGATTGGTATATTTGGGGGAATTTTATGAGCTTGTTGTTGTTGTTAAACAGCCATTGTTAAAAATGAAATTATATAAATTTGTGATTAAGTTAATTAAAAACAAAGGTAATCAATTTCAAAGCTTACCACCTGCTTATTTATTTTGCTACATTGTACTGCACAAGGCATCTATACTCCTCCCTCTGCTGTGTCTCCATGGTGGAGACACTGTGTAGTGTCAGGCTATGGGTGGGGTCACTCTGAGGGCTGGACATTGGCCATCATGGGAGTATGTATGCTAGGGACACGGTTAGGTAGCATCAGTTAGTTTGGTTTATCGTTTTGTTGATTATCAAGATCAGTAGTTCTGAACAGGGGAGATTTTGCTCCAGGGGCATTTGGCAATTTCCGGAGGCACTTTTGATGGGGCAGGAACGCTGCCGGCATCCAGGGGCGGGGCCAGGGTGGTGCTGAACCTCGGACCAGGCACAGGGCGACTCTTCTCTACTCCCAAGCCCCAAACAAAGAATTCTCTGTTCCAAAAATCAGCAGTGTTGAAGTTGAGAGGTTTCAGTCCAGATGTAAGAAAGTGATGGGAATTGTTAATAATGTAAAACGAACTTAAGAATGTGTCTTATCTGTACCTATGACACTGTGACTACAACCCCACGCACAAACACACACACATAAACTGGAGGAAATGGTCTTCTAGTATTTGAAAACTATTACTTGATGTGGCAAAGAAGTAGCTATGGTCAGTGATGAAGGAATGAAGTTCTGTGCATACCTTCATCTTTGTTTTCCACTAAATGAAGCTATTGACCAAAATTCACATTAGAACTACACTTGTCCAACCACCGCAACCTTAGATTGGCTGCAGAAAGGAGAGTTCAGCAAAATTCAACAAAAGCCCTTTGTAAAGCTCAATTAGCTATGAGGAATTTGCAATCAAGTGCTGATGATTATTTGTGCGTCGCGTGGCAAACGTCCTTGGTGTCAGTAAAATGTGTCTGTGCGTTATTTTTCCCGAGTAGCCTGTTGATAAACGTTTACCAGCTCACCACCAGTGAGAGGTTGCAGAGTTGCCTAATTTAGATGTAACACTCTAAATGTGTTCATGAATTTTATATCCAGAGACAGTGCAGTACTGTATAGTTCTGGGAAACTGTTTTTTTGGGAAGAACTGGGGTAGGGATGAATGTAAACTCATGCACAGGCTGGCTCCAGGCGTGGGTGGAGCCAGAGGCCTCCTGGAGTGCAATTCTGACTCACAAGGGCTACGTACCCTGCTCCCTAAATACCCCTCCAGGGGCCTGTTGCGGGTGTCTGACACCAACCCTTTCAGAGACAGGTGGGTTGTCATTAGGCAAAAAAGAAATGGATGTGGGGACAGAGGGAAGGGGTGGGTAATGCAGTTGCTGCCGAGAGTCTGGGCAAGATTCTGGTCGTGCATTTAACCTGTTAGATCTCACTGTGGTCCATCCAGAGCTGAAGTCAGAAGAAATAGTCAATAGCCTGGTAAATTTTGATAGTGGGAATGGAACAGGAATACCATGAGTGTTTGAAGTCAACATGGGGCAGCCTGGTGAACCCCGGGAGGCAGGAGAACATGGCACTGAGGGGACTGGCTGAGGGGACTTCTCTCCCCAGGGAAGGAAGAGGTAAGATTCACCCACTTCCCAGCTGCACCGTGGGTAATGAAGACTGAACCTAGACAGGTGTGATGCAGCTATTAAGACGCTGACTTTGATATTCTGAGGATCTCCCACCCCGATGGGCCACGTCTTAGTGCTGGGCACATGGGACCAGACTCATTCTGCATCTGTTATCTGATAGCTCCAAGAATTTAGGAACACACGTCTTTGTCCAGGTGAGAAAGAAAGATGGGAGATGGAGGGATTCTAGCTTCACCCTAAGAAATCTTAGGTGTGTTGTCCTTTGTGTTCACAGTTTGACCTTCAAATCTGTCAATAGCAACACAGTAAGGGGCAGGCGGGTCAAAAAGGCAGCAGAATTGGGGCAGGTGAGATCTGCAAGGGACTATAGAACACTCTAGTTTAAATCTCACCTTCCACAGAGACGGGAGAGATGAGAGCAGCGAAATGCCCTTTCTCAAGGTGGGGTGTGGTGGCTCACGCCTCTAATCCTAGCACTCTGGGAGTCTGAGGCTAGTGGATTGCCTGAACTCAGGAGTTCAAGACCAGCCTGAGCCAGAGAAGGAACCCATCTCTAAAAATAGCCCGGCCTTGTGGCAGGTGACTGAAGTCCCAGTGACTTGGGAGGCTGAGGCAAGAGAATCATTTAAGTCTAAGAGTTTGAGGTTGCTGTGAGCTGTGACACTATAGCACTCTATTGAGGGCAAAAAGTAAGATTCTGTCTCAAAAAAAAATTTCTCTTTTGGGGAAGCGAGAGCTTATTTGGCAGCTGGGTCTGTCAACTCCAAACTGTCACCTGTCCCAGACACAGGAGAATGATGGGGAGGAGGCAGGAGATTTAGAAACTCAGAAGAGACAGTGGTCAAAGGTTTGTTTTTCCTCTCCCTTCTAAAGTTCTGAAATTGCCTTTTGAAAAATTCTGAGATAAGAATGTAAATTTAGTCTTCATGTTTCCACTAAAAAGGTGGCTTCATTAGGTTTCAGCTTAAACCTGTGTTTGTACTTCACATACCAAAGCTCGGAAAATGGTCCATACCCAGAAGGAGGCACAGACATCTGGAGGCCTGGGAATTTGTAAGTGGGAACTAAAAACCTTTTTAGACATGTGGGCTTTCATGCAAATTATATTTCCAAAGGACTTGGGTAAAATTTTTAAATTAAAATACTGTAGGTGGCTGGGTGTGGATTTTAAAAATTTTCTTATTTTTGATTTTTGAGCGTCTGTATGAGTCATCTGGAGTTGTCTGACTTTTTCTTCTCGGCCATATGTCAGTCAGCCTGTTTGTCCTTCCTGAGCTGCTAGGTTAACAGAGTTGGTTCCCTGAGGCCACCCTGCACAGGTCCCTGTGATGTGTCGGTCAGGCGTTGACTGTGTGATATGGTGGTTGGGGACATCTGGGACACTCATGGAACCCTCTGAGGGAGGCTGTGCTTCTATTTCGGTTTCTCAATTTTCACATTAATAACAACAAAAGAGGATGACTGACGTCCAAGCTCACTCTGGGGTCACTGCACTCACATTTTAAAATTTCTGGCAGTCCTTCCTTACCAAATTGTCCAGCTCAAGGAAAAAATAGGGAAGAAGAAAAGTGAAAAAGGGGGCAGTTGAAATACAACTGTTGAATTTACAAAAGAGAGGGTGACATTGGAGCCACACAGCACACAGATTCATGACCTCCCAATCTTCCCACTGTTCTGTGAAGGTGGGAACAGCTCTTTATTGTGTGCCAGGGCATTGTGTTATGAGCTTGTCACACCTGATTTATTCCATGTGTACACACTCCTAGGTGCAGGTGCCTCCAATAAGCACAAGAGGTGAGAGGCTCAGAGGGGAACTGTCCCATGTGTATAGGTTGAAGTTGTCCTGGAATTAACACTCAGGGGTTTTCTCTATGCTTTTTCATCCAGATGTTTCTTAGTGCAAGATGGAACAATAGGAGGAAAGGGGCACTTGTCTTTGAGTTAGTGTGGAAATGTGTTTGTGGAGCTTGCACCTGTTTGAAGATGAGTCCCTGGCTCAGGTGGAGGCTTACCTATATGCAGGCGTAGTGCTGAGGAGGAAAGACCAGCTTTGGCAGGTCAGCCTGAGGAATCTCAGCCTGGGCAGTGACTGTGAATATTGCATCCTTTGTAACTGATTGAGGCTCGGTCAGGTTATATTGTTATAGCTTCATCTCTAGTAGCACAGTTAATATATAGCTACCTCCTCTGTGGGAATCTGGAGTCCTTAGGCCATGACATAGCTTGCAATGGTTGGGTCATTCCAAGGTCAGGACAATGCAGACTAGCTGACTGGTGGGTGACATGGTTCCCAAGGGCATGGGGTGATGTGGAGTAGATTTAGGTCACTAGGCTGTAGTTAGCTGTATTGATGTGGAGTAGATTTAGGTCACTAGGCTGTAGTTAGCTGTCAGTGTAGACATTTGCTACAAGACCTCTTGTGATATTAGAGATGTCTCCTCCTCCTGAAATGTAAGGTTATGAGCAAAAGGTAGTTAGTGTGTGTGTGCCAGCCTCTGATCAGCGGCATACACCATGCTCATATATACCCCCTTTTAAGTTTCATACAATGGTAGACTTTCTTAGTTAACAAAGACTTAAGACCTGATCTTGTTCTGTGGCATTCAACTTTTTTGTAGCAGACCATTCATTTTCAAATGCAATTTTACACAGAAACTCAATGTATGGAATAAAGGCAAGTAGCTCTGAATGAAATGGTAGTTAGGACTCAGAGCCTAACATTTTACCTCCACTTCCTCCTCCCCCCACTCCCTGGGACATCTCAGAAAGATCCCAGAGTTTCAGAGAACAAAGCTGGAAAATAGCTGTAAGTTAGGGGATTGATTGAGAAGTCATGAAATCTTGAAAATTGAAACAGGGAATGCTATGGTTTGGACGTGTCCTCCAAAAGTCAGGTGTTGCATCTGAGTGGCCAATGGGCTGATATTCAGATGTGGGGCCTTAAGAGGTGATTAGGTCATGAGAGTTCCTCCCCTTGTGAGTGAGATTAAGGCTTTCATAAAGAAGACTTCACCAAACATTGGCCTGTGTTTTCTTGTTCATGTTCCTTCTGCTACATGAGGACTGTGCTTCTTCCTCTGGAGGAAACATCTTAGAAGCAGAGAGTGGCTCTGACCAGACAGTTGAACCTGGAATGCCTCGATCTGGGACTTCCTGGTCACCAGGGCAATGAGAAAATAAATTTCTGTTCTTCATAAGTTGCCTTGTCTCAGGCATTCTATCCTACTGTATCACTGATGGGCTATGACAGGACATCTGGGCAGATCCTCACACAGCTGGGGATGTCAAACACCTGAATTCAGTCCAATCTTCTTTGCTAGCATAACAGAAACTGCTCTTCCACCCCAGAAGAGGTTTACCCTGCTTTGCCTGAACTAGCTGCCTTGTGAGACACTGCTTATTCTCCCCAGGACTTTTCCGTGCCCCTTCTGGACCTAGAATGAGACTCAAACTACAAATGGTTCCAAAAGGTGAGGGGCAAGTGTGACCTGTGAGGAGGTGCTCTTCAAGCCAGCAGAGTGCATGGTTTGTTCAGTCTAAGGAGATGAAATCAGGGGAATATGTGTGAAAATGGATCTTAAGAGTGTGGGTTCATTATGGAAGAAACACAAAGTAGGATTGGGCCAAATTCACTGGCATGGGCCAATGAGGCAAATATTCTCATTAGAAAAAGCTCTAAAAGTCTGTTGGTGAAGCATGTACAAAGCTGGCTACACTAAACAATGTCAAGATGCCACTGAGGAAGGTATCCAGAGCAGATTGAAATTAGAAATGGAATTACCCAAAAACAAAGTCACCAAAGATTTTGACACACTGACACAAGAATTTGCAGCCCTGTAAGATCTGAGAAATACAGTAGAATCCCCCAATAGAATGGAGCAAGTGAAGAAAGGATTTCTGACATTGAAGACAAAGAAAGGATTTCTGACACTGAAGACAAAGCTTTTGAACGCTCCCGAGTGCTCAAAGAGGAAGAGAAATGGAGAGCAAAAATGGATCATTCTCTCAGAGAGCTCTGGGATAATTTGAAGAAAACTAATATTTGCCTTATAGGAATTCCTGAAGGTGATGAAATTGCTTTGCAAAGCACCAAGGCCCTTCTTCATGAGATTATGAAGAACTTTCCAGACATGCCAAGAGATTCTGAAATTCAGATAGCAGACAGTTTCAGAACCCCAGCACGACTCAACCTGAATAAGACAACCCTCAGA
>NW_003852575.1:1790600-1791869 GCF_000181295.1 Otolemur garnettii | reverse complement strand
TGATTGGTGGGATCATGCCTATGGTTCATCTTATAAGGGTACATGTGAATCTTTCTAAATGTAGAATATAAATGTCTTAACACAATAACTAAAAATGACATGAAGGCTATGTTAACTAGTTTGATGAAAATATTTCAAATTGTATATAAAAATAGCACACTGTACCCCATGACTGTATTAATACACAGCTATGATTTAATAAAAAAAAAACCAAAATTAATCACATCTTAGGTCACAAGTCTAACCTCAGCAAATCTAAAAGAATAGAAATTATTCCTTGCATCTTCTTGGACCATGATGGAATAAAAGCTGAACTCAGTAACAACAAGAATCTGCATATTCATACAAAAACATGGAAGCTAAATAACCTAATGCTAAATGATAGCTGGGTCATAGATGAGATTAAGAAGGAAATTACCAAATTTTTGGAACAAAATGATAATGAAGACATGAATTATCAGAACCTCTGGGATACCACAAAGGCAGTCCTAAGAAGGAAATTTATAGCACTGCAAGCCTTCCTCAAGAGAATGGAAAGAGAGGAAGTTAACAACTTAATGAGACATCTCAGGCAACTGGAAAAGGAAGAACATTCCAATCCTAACTGCAGCAGAAGAAAAGAAATAACCAAATAGAGCAGAATTAAATGAAATTGAAAACAAAAGAATTATACAATAGATCAGTAAATCAAAAAGTTGGCTTTTTGAAAAGGTCTATAAAATAGATAAACCTTTGGCTAACCTAACCAGGGAAAAAAGAGTCAAATCTCTAATTTCATCAATTAGAAATGGTAAAGATGAAATAACAACAGATTCCTCAGAAATTCAAGTAATCCTTAATGAATATTACAAGAAAATTTATTCTCAGAAATATGAAAATCTGAAGGAAATTGACCAATACTTGGAAGCACACCACCTTCCAAGACGTACTCAGAATGAAGTGGAAATGTTGAACAGGCCTATATTAAGTTCTGAAATAGCATCAACTATACAAAATCTCCCTAAAAAGAAAAGTCTAGGACCAGATGGCTTCACATCAGAATTCTACCAAACCTTTAAAGAGGAACTAGTACCTATATTTCTCAACCTTTTCCAAAATATAGAAAAAGAAGAAATACTACCCAACACATTCTATGAAGTAAACATCACCATGATCCCCAAACCAGGAAAAGACTCAATAAGAAAATTATAGACCAGTATCATTAGTGAATATTGATGTGAAAATATTCAACAAGATCCTAACAAACAGAATCCAGTAACACATCAAACA
>NW_003852575.1:1779636-1790307 GCF_000181295.1 Otolemur garnettii | reverse complement strand
AAGGGCATCCATATAGGGTCAAAAGAGATTAAACTTTCACTTTTCACAGATAATATGATAGTATATCTGGAAAACACCAGGAGTTCTACTACAAAACTCTTAGACATGCTCAAGGAACGTAGCAGCATCTCAGGTTATAAAATCAACACTCATAAATCGGGAGCCTTTATATACACCAATAATAGTCAAGTTGAAAAAATAGTCAAAGACTCTATTGCATTCATGGTAGTGCCAAAGAAGAGGAAATATTTGGGAGTTTACCTAACAAAGGATGTGAAAGATCTCTATAAAGAGAACTATGAAACTCTATGAAAAGAAATAGCTGAAGATGTTAACAAATGGAAAAACATACCATGCTCATGGCTGGGAAGAATCAATATTATTAAAATGTCCATACTTCCCAAAGCAATATACAATTGTAATGCAATCCCTATTAAACTTCCACTGTCATACTTTAAGGATCTTGAAAAAATAATACTTCATTTTATATGGAATCTGAAAAAAACCTCGAATAGCCAAGACATTCCTCAGACATAAAAACAAAGCAGGAGGAATCATGCTACCAGATCTCAGACTATACTATTATTGATAGTGATCAAAACAGCATGGTACTGGCACAAAAACAGAGCAGTAAATGTATGGAACAGAATAGAGAACCAAGAGATGAACCCAGCTACTTATTGTTATCTGATCTTTGACAAGCCAATTAAAAATATTCAGTAGGGCAAAGATTCCCTATTTAACAAATGGTGCTAGGTGAACTTGCTGGCGACCTGTAGAAGACTGAAACTGTACCCACACACCATTAACTAAGATAGACTCTCACAGGATTAAGGATTTAAACTTAAGACATGAAACTATAAAAATACTAGAAGAAAGTGCAGGGAAAACTCTTGAAGAAATCAGCCTGGGCAAATATTTTATGAGGAGGACACCCTGGGCAATTGAAGCAACACCAAAATTACATTACTGGAATCAAACTAAAAAGCTTCTGCACAGCCAAGAAAACCCAGTAAGTAAAGCAAGCAGACAGCCCTCAGGACAGGGGAATATATTTGCAGGTTATGTCCCTGACAAATGTTTAATAACCAGAATCCACAGAGAGCTCAAACATATTAGCAAGAAAAGAACAAGTGATCCCATCTCAGTGTGGGCAAGGGACTTGAAGAGAAATTTCTCTGAAGAAGACAGGCACATGGCCTACAGACACATGAAAAAATGCCCATCATTCTTAATCATCAGAGAAATGCAAATCAAAACTGCTTTGAGATATCATCTAACTCCAGTAAGATTAGCCCACATCACAAAATCCCAAAACCAGAGATGTTGGCATAGATGTGGAGAAAAGGGAACACTTCTACATTGCTGGTGGGAATGCAAACTAATGTGTTCCTTTTGGAAAGATGTTTGGAGAACATTTAGAGATCTAAAAATAGACCTGCCATTTGATTCTACAATTCCTCTATTAGGTATATATCCAGAAGACCAAAAGTCACATTATAACAAAGATATATGTGCCAGCATATTTATTGCATATCGATTCATAATTGCTAAGCCATGGAAGAAGCCCAAGTGCCCATTGACCCATGCATGGATCAATAAATTGTGGTATATGTACACCATGGAATATTATGTAGCCTTAAAGAAAGATGGAAACTTTACCTCATATGTTTACATGGATGGAACTGGAACATATTCTTCTTAGCAAAGTATCTCAAGAATGGAAGAAAAGTATCCAGTGTACTCGGTCTTACTATGAAACCAATTTATAGCTTTCTTATGAAAGCTGTATCCCAATTATAGCCCAAGAATATGGGGAAAGAGGAGAGGGAGGGGAGAGGAAGAGGGAGGATGAGTAGAGGGAGGGTAATTGGTAGGACCACACCTATGGTGTATCTTACAAGGGTACATGTGAAACTTACTAAATGTCTTAACACAGTAACTAAGACAAGGGCATGAAGGCTATGTTAACCAGTTTGATGAAAACATTTCAAATTATATATAAGACCAGCACATTTTACCCCATGATTGCATTAATATACACAGCTATGATTTAACAAAAAAGAAAAAAGAAGTGGAATTACCGTGTAAGACCTTCTCGCCACTCGGGGAAGGTCCATATGACCCTTTCACCATGAGTGTGAGGGAAGCCCCACGGCCCTTGAAGAGCTCCGTGTTTGCTCTTATCTGTAGGCAACAAATTATAACGAGAACTGCTATGGATGAAGTGGGACCTGTAAATGCAGTGAGCATAGCTGAATCCCAGGTTGGCAGGGCTAGGAGGTGACACTTAAATTCAAAAAACAAAGTGGGCTTCATTACTGTAATGGGCAGTGGAGGCAAAGGTAGTCTGACTCATGGAGGCCTGTGGCATTGATCACGACATCCTCAGAAAGAGGTGGGCAGCGTACTGAATTCCTACTTGATCTGTGTAAGCAGAGACAGTTGTAGGTCCAGTGACCAGAAATCTAACTGGACTCACTGAGCAGTCAAGCCCTCTCAGTAAATTCTGACTTGCGCCATTTATATATACATAGACTCTTTCAAGTGCCCAGAAGGCCAGGTTCCTTTGAGGAAGAGCCTCCTACTATAGTGTTAAAATTTTATACTGTTAATCTTTCTCCAAGTCCACTCCAGAGAGACTCACAGCTGTTCTACAGGTTATTATTCATCTGGGAAAAGGGAAATGATCAGACATTTCAGAGCTTGCTAGGCATTGGCTCTGAATTCCAGAAGACCTAAAATATTATGGTGGCCCAGCAGTCAGGGTAGGGGCTCACAGAAGTCAAGTGATATGTGGGATTTTAGCTCAGACCCATCTCAACAATGGGCCTAGTGATTCCTAAACCTATCCTGTATTTATTTCCCCAGTTCTGGAATGTGTAATCCTAGCACTCTGTGTGGGGCGAGGTAGGTGGATTGCTTGAGCTCAGAATTTCAAGACCAGCCTGAGCAAGACTGAGACCCCATCCTTAAAAAATAAATAAAATAAAATAGAATGCATAATTGGAATAGACACGCTCAGCCGTTGGCAGAACTTTCTTTGACGTATGGAGGGGGGCTCTTGGTAGATAAGGTCAAGCCACTAGCATTGTCTCTATTTACAAAAGTCATAAACCAAAAGATATTCCCGAAGGGACTGCAGAGTTCAGTTCCACCATCAAGGACTAGAAAGATGCAGGGTGGCGATTCCCACTACACATTCAACTCGCCTACTTGGCCTGTAGAGAAGGCATATGGGTCTTGGAGAATAACAGTGGATTATCATGACCTCAATCAGGTAGTGATTCCAATTGCAGCTGCTGTTTCAAGAGTAGCTTCATTGCTTGAGCAAATTAACACATTCCCTCATACCTGGTTTGTAGTTACTACATGAAAATGCTTTTCTCTCTCTCTCTCTGAGTAAAAACCACCAGAGGCAGTTTGCTTTCAGCTAGCAAGGCCAGCAATCCGCCTTCACTATTGGACTGTGGGGTTGTATTTTATAAACTCTCCAGTCCCGTGTCATAATATATTCTGCAAGACATTGATCACCCCTACCTCCCACAGGACATCACACTGGTTTATTAAATTTGACATTATGCTGATTGGTCCTAATGAGCAAGAAATAGCATCTACTCTAGACTTGGCATGTCAAAGTGTGGGGGATAAATCCCACAAAAAGCCCAGAGGACTTACAGCTCAATGAAATATCTAGGGGCCTCGCTGTTGGGGCATGTTGAAAGATCCCTTCTAAGGTCAAGGATGAATTGTTGCAGTGGTCCCTCCTACAACCAAAAAGAGTCACAGTGCTTAGTGGCCCCTCTTTAGATTTTAGAGGCAACATAGCCCTCATTTGAGGGTGCTACTCCAGGCCAGGTATGGAGTGACCAGAGAAGCTTCTAGTTTTGAATGAGATCCAAAGCAAGAGAAGGGTCTGCAGTGGGTCCAGGATGCTGTACAAGCTGTTCTGCCACTTGGGCCATAAGAACCAGCCGGTCTGACCTTGCTAGACATGTCAGTGGCAGATAGAGGTACTATTTGAAGCCACTGGCAGGTCTAAATAGCTGCACCAGAGTGCAGACTCTCACTATGTCGCAGCAAAGCTCCGCCATCCTTTGGGGATAACTACTCTCCTTTCAAAAACAATTTTGACCTGCTCCTGGGTCTTTGCAGAGACTGAATGCCACACTGTTACCAAGCAAACTCCACTGCCTGCTGTGGACTGGGTATTGTCTGACCCACCAACCTGTCAATCTGGGCATGCAGAGGAGAACTCCATTCTCAAATGGGGCTCTGGTATATCCCATGTAGTAGATACAGATGGCATAGACTATGTGCAGGAGTGTTAGAAACTAAAGTAGTGTACCTGCTTGTTCATGCTGTCTAGAAGAAGAGGTGACCAGAGATACAAGGCTACCCAAATCATGAGCTGTGGCCAATCGTGTAGCTGTATAGACAGTGATTTGGAAGGAACATGCTTGAAAAATTGATGACAAGGAAGTCTGGGGAGAGGGATGTGAATGATTATCTAGGAGTAACCTCAGCAGAGGGGGATTTTAATGATCAGCTGGATAGGCTGACCTGCTCTGGGGGTACCAGTTGGTCTCTTTCCCCAGCCACTCCTGTCATTGCCCAATGGGCTCATGAACTAAGCGGCCATGGTGGCAGGAATGGGGTTATGCTTGAGGCAGAAACACAGACTTCCACTCACCAACACTGACTTGGCTACAGTCACTGCTATATGTCCAATTTGTGGCAGCAGATTGGACCAATACTGATCCCCCAGTATGGCACCATTCCACGAGGGTGATCAGCCAGCTACTGGGTGGCAGATTGATTACATTGGACCCCTTCCATCATGATGGAACAGCATTTTGTTTTTACATGAATAGATACTCAGTTTGGATGTGTTCCCTACATGTAATGCTTCTGCCAAAACCGTCACCCGTGGATTTACAGCAGGGGTGTCCAGCTTTTCTTGTTTTCTGCTGTACGTTGGAAGAAGAGTTGTCTTGAGCCGCACATTAAATACACAAACACTAATGAAAGCTGATTAACAAAAAAAAAAAAGGTCTGTACATACTTCTTGTGATATCCCACACTACAGTAAGCAAAAAACTTTTCACTAAATCAACATGTGGCCCTTGGGCTGCAGGATGGACACCACTGAATTACAGTATGACTTGTCTGCTATCAAGATATTCCACCCAGCACTGCTTCTGATCAAAGAGTTCCCTTCCCAGCAGATGAAGTGTGGCAATGGGCTCACGCTCATGGCGTGCACTGGTTTTACCATGTTCCCCACAGGGCTGAAGCAGCAGGCTTGATAGAACAGTGAGTGGCCGCTCAAAGACTCAGCTCCAACACTGGCTGGGTGGAAATACCTTGCAGGGCTGTGCAACGTCATCTTAGGAGGGCAGTATCAGCCCTAAGTCAGAGTCTGCTGGACGGTGTGGTTTCTCCCCCAGCCAGGATGCACAGAACCAGGAGTCAAGGGAGGGAAGAGAGTGGCTTCACTCACAATTCCCCCTGGTTACTCACTAGCAGTATTTTTACTTCCCAAACCCTCAGCTTTAGGCTCTGCAGGTCTGCCAGTCTTAGTCCCAAAGGGAATGATGTTTTTCCATCAAAAGATACGATTCCATTGAACTGGAAGTTGTAACTGTCACCTGGCCACTTTGGGCATCTCATACCTCTGAATCAACTGGCAAAGAAGGGCTTTAAAATGCTGGTTGTGGAGATTGATTCTAATTACCAAAGGAAAACTGTATCACTGCTACACAATGCAGAGTGTGTCTGGAACGCAGGAGATCTTTCACGGCATCTGTTAGTGTTACCAAATCTGTGATTAAAGTTGATGGGAAATTCCAAGCCCCATTCCTGCAGGACTGACAGCACCCCAGGTCTTTCAAGAATGAAGGTTTGGGCCACTCCAATAAAGAAAGAACCATGAGCAGCTGAGGGGTTTGCTGAGGGCGAGCGTGGTGTAAAATGGGTTGTAGGAGATAGTTGTGATCTGCTGCAGAGACAAGGACTGAATAGTTATGAGTGTTTTTTTCTATTTTCTTGGAATATATTTGTACATATTAACCAAATATTTTTATTTTTTCCTTTCTATATCCTCTTGTAATCCATTAATACATCTACTGACAAGATATATTAATACTAGTTAACTTTATATCTCAGCATTTAAGGCATAGAATATTAAAGGGGAAGACATCACACAAGGACTTTGCATCCTTTTCCGAGTAGAGAGTTGATGTGTTTTTGGTTGTACACAGGAGATTTATCTCACATGAGGTGCAATGATGACTTTGATACTGTGTTTATGTGGAGATTAAGTATGTTTGAAGGAGATGGTGTGGTTGCCAAGTTGACAAGCAGTGGTCTAATGGTCTTTTAGACACGTCAACGTGGCTTAATCCTCAGTTGATCATTCACTCAAACACTAATCTATATGAGCCCTGACAAGTTTAAGAACTTATCCTAAAAACTGTGCTACGTACCTCACTGCTGAATCTCGCCATGGTCGTCTTCGAAGTACTCCTCTTGGGAAGCTAAGCAATGATTCCAGGGCAAGGGAAACCTTGAATGATGCCTGGTTCACCCTTCAAAGTGGTTTTGGGACTCTTCTTCTGAATTGCCTATCGTAGCTGTCATTGTATATTACTCTTGATGTCCTGAATGTCACCAAAATGTCTTCCTTTCAATATTTCCTCAAAAGAGTCATTGGGGGCCAGATCAGGTGGGTAGAGAGGGTGTTCCAGTACAGTTATTTGTTTACTGGCTAAAAAACCCTCGCAGACAGTATTGGGTGGATTGGAGCATTGTTGTGCTGTGAGAGCCATCCACGAGTTGATGGCAGAAAGTTCAGGTTGTTTTTGTCTGACTTTTTCATACAGCCTTTTCAGCACTTCCAAATAGAAACCAAATAGAAACTTGGTTAACCATCTGTCCAGCTGGTACAAATTCATAAAGAATAATCCCTCTGATATCAAAAAAGCTTAGCCATCACTCTGACTCTTGCTTTGGACTGACAGGAATTTTCTGGTCGTGGAGAATTGGTTGGCTTCCCTTGTGCAATTTGACACTTTGTTTCAGGGTCATTTTGGTACCCCTATGTTTCATCACCAGTGATCACACAGCCCAGAACATCATCTTCCCTCTCCAAAAGGTCTTGGCAGACTTCAGCTCTCCTTTGCTTTTGTTCATCATTGAGCTCTTTCAGGACCATATCTGCACACGCCTTTCTCTGCTGAGATTCTCAGTTAAGATTTTCTTGTTTCTCTGTCTCCGTTTATTTGCTTGGTCTGCTGTACTTCTCACAGTCAGACAATGATTTTGACATATAAATAGACACATTTTTACAATGTTTTCATCAGTTCTTATGACTGGCTGCCCTGACTTCTGTTCATCGGTGGTGCTTTCTCTCCCCTCCAAAAAACGTTTAACCTGTTTGTACCCTGCCATTTTCTTCATGGAATTATCCCCATTAACTTGGATGAACATGTCCCCGATTTCACTTGCACTCTTGCCTAGTTTAACAAGAAATTTAATGTTTGTTTATTGCTTTAATTAAATCTCTGACATTTTCATGAAGGCACACAAAAACACACAATGACAATAATGAACACCACGCAGCAAGACAGGCCACACGTCAACACAAACACAGCTGTGAGGCACTGATAACCAAGGCTATAAAACCTTCCTGAGCTGTTTGTACAGTGCCGCCAGCATAAGCGCACGGTGGCAAGTTTGTGAACTTAATTGTCAGTCCTTTGTATTTTTCCATGGAAGTGTCTTATAGACGTGATTAAAGTCTATAATCAGTTGACTTTGACTATGGGAGATTTTCCTGGGTAATCTGAATGAAGTAGGGCTGGAGTTGGGTTACAGCATTCATATGGATGTGTGGGTGCTTATAAATTGGTTTCATAGTAGGGCTGAATACACTGGATACTTTTTCTTTCACTCTTAAGATACTTTGCTAAGAAGAATTTGTTCCAGCTCCATCCATGTAAACATAAAAGAGGCAAAGTCTCTATCTTTTTTCAAGGCTGCATAATATTCCATGGTGTACATATACAAGAGGAAAGGGTGGGGGAGGATGGGTGGAGGGAGGGTAATTGGTGGGACCACACCTATGGTGCATTTTACAAGGGTAAAATATCTATATTCTACTAAGTGTAGAATATAAATGTCTTAACATAATAGCTAAGAAAATGCAGTGAAGGCTATGTTAACCAGTTTGATGAAAGTATTTCAAATTGTATATAAAACCAGCACATTGTACCCCATAATTGCATTCATGTACACAGCTATGATTTAAAAAAAAAAGTAGGGCTGGAGCTCTTCTGAGAGAAGAAGAAATTTTGCCTGTAGACAGAAGCTTCAGCTATGCCCAAGAGTTCCAGTCTTCCCAACAGCCTGCCCTTCACATCTCAAACTTGACCAGCTGGCTGTCCCAGTTACACAAATCAATTCTTTGCAATAAATCTCTCATTAGATTTCTCCTACTGGCTCTGCTTCTCTGGAAAACCTTGACTGATATACTTGACCTAACTTTTTAGAGGGTTTGTGGATGGGATATCTGCTCACCAGTCTTTGGTCCATAAGAGCCTCTGCAGGTGGAAGTGAGGCAGGGAGAGTTTTTGGAGCCAACGAGATACTCCAGACAGCTCACTTTGATTTACATATTGTGCTAATGACCACCTAGTTTATAATGAATGCTTTTTGGTTGAGGCTCATATAATCTTATGTGCATCACTTTAATATCCCCAAAGTATGCTTTTTTTGGAGGAGGGGGGAAGGAACAGGGATTTCTCTGAGCAAACAAGTTTGAGGAATGATGTTGAAGCATATTTGCTGTTTCAATATTTTTCATGGCCTTTTCCATATTAAGGGGCACAAGAAGTCCAAAAAGGAGTAGAACATATAGGACAGAATAGAAAGGAATGCATTGTCTAACCATTTCCCCACACTGGGTATTCCAACAGTGGAATTGCATGAGAGCTATTTTAGGAACCATTTATCCATACATCTATGGTCCATAGGTAAAATGATCTTATCTCAATCTTACTTTGTGAACTTGCCTTTGGCTTTACTCATGGTAAATTTTAATGAAACCACAATCTTACTTAATAAAATATTTTATAATAACAACAAAGGACCAAAAATTGAAGAGTCTTCCAAAATTATATTTGAAAGAAGAATTTTCATGTCCTAATCTCAAAAAAGATACCCAGTGGAAATGAAGCGTGCTGGGATAATTTATTATTATTTGCACATGTTATGTTTTATGCCCAGTAGAAACTAGAAATTTTCTGGTTTGCTCATTTAGGATTCACTGACAGAAATACACACACACACACCACGTGAATGTATGTGCATACGTGTACACACAAGCACACTTTATAGTAGAAATTCAACCAATTACAGGTTACGACAGATGGAAATTACCTATTTATCTGGGCACTTGATATTAATTTTAGAATCACTATACTTTTAAATTCTACTCTGTAATTTTTCCAACAATGAAAAGAAACTAAAGCAATGCTATAACATTAAATATTTTAAATGGGTTTAATTTTACAAGACAAAATCATAAAGCTCAAGAGACTCAGTTAGAACATCTTGTGATCATGCTGCCACCTCAGAGTTTGTATTTTTTATCTGTCTAGTGTGTGTTTCTCTTGCTCTTTTCTCTCTTCCAGCCAAAAATTGGGGGGAGTTTATTTGGCTTTCTTAACCTCTTTACTTTCACATTTCTTCTGAAAAATTTTATTCTTCAGTAAGTACAATAAAGTACATTTAAAGCAATATAAGTATGTAATTTACATGATTCAGTAGTATCAAGAGATCAGTCACTAATTTCTTTGTGCTGTACTCAACATGTTAAACTCAAGCTATTCTATAGAATTAAGCTCAACAAGGGTACTGTGAAATGACTGACTCCTTCCAGGAATCAGATGAGTTTATTTGAAAAGTCTTTTTTTTATGTATAATATAACGTGGAGTTCATAAACAGTGGGAACACCTATTTTTTTCCTACTGTTCTAGCAATGTAGTCATTTTAGGGCAGTCTCAGGGCCTTAAGGGTTTCTGTGAACCTGGGGTGCTGTTATACAGTGGCCTGAAAACAGTAGGTGCTAAATAATGGTTTGTGGCTAATGCTCCCTGTTCATTATTTTCCTGAACTCGTGCTGCCTCCGTGGGTTGCCTGCCTGGCCTGGGCTGTGGAAGGCTGGGCGGTAGCAGGTGGCTCCCAGCTCCATGGCTGGGCAGGGGGCTTTCTGGACATTACTGCAGCCTGCTGGGCTCCAGCCTGGGCTCTGTCAATTGGCTGCATTTCTTGGGCAAGTCATTCTATTTTCTTGTCTTCATTTTCAAGGGCAGGCACCATGTCCTATTTTTCTTTATCTCCCCAGTACCAAGATAGTTCCTGGTAAGAAAAATATAGCTGCTATTTTCTCCTTCCCATGAGCAGGGAGTCGAGGGAGGGTGTGAAGGCTCTAACTGAGGCTCTCCCTTCATCCCTCCCCCTTCACTTCCCTGCTCCCTCCCCAGACAACACAATTGTGTGTCCACGCAGAAACAGGCTCTTTGGAGAGGTGGATGGCGTTGTTGACTTCTCTTTATTATTGCTTTCTTAACCTGGAAGCTGGAATTTGATACATTGAGTGTTAAATC
>NW_003852575.1:1777120-1779297 GCF_000181295.1 Otolemur garnettii | reverse complement strand
CCTTAAGAATCTCAAGAACTTAACAAAGGTTCTCTACCACTTATCTCATCAAATCTTTTTTTTTTAATTAAATCATAACTGCGTACATTAATGCAACTATGGGTTACAATGTGCTGGTTTTATATACAATTTGGAATACTTACATGAAACTGGTTAACATAGCCTTCACTGCATTTTCTTAGTTACTGTGTTAAGACATTTATATTCTACACTTAGTAGATTTAACATGTATCCTTGTAAGATGCACCGATTTCATCAAATCTTATCTCCCTGGCCAGACGCTGACTGGCCGGGACTCCACATCCCCATCTTGCCTTTTCACTCCTTATTCACAGCTTACCATTATTTATAGCCTAGCAGGTGAGGTCAGGAGTCTGGACTCAGACTCTGCCTCTTGCTAACTGTGTGGCCCCAGCCACATTTCTCAATCTCTGTGGTCCTCAGTTTCCTCATCTGTAAAGTGACAGTAAAGTACTTACATTATAGGATTGTTTAAGGTGCTTGACAATTGTTTGTGGCAGGAATTTTAGGAGATGACAGAAGCTCACACTTGTACAGGGCTTGTCTTTGGTCTATTCTTAGCCTGTCTTGTGCGTTTATTAACAAAGTTCATTGCTGTCACCACCCCCCCTCCCATCTGCTCTGTCCCATCTTTGCTGTCTTTTCTCTGTGGCCAGCTTCAACCCCCCAGTTCTCTCTGATCAACTTTACTCAACCATGACCCATCTCTTGTGTTTTGGCCCCGAGGACGTGTGCCTGGTCCACGTCACTTTGCCCTGGGTTGTTCCATTTGCCATCTTCCAGGCCATGTATTGTTCTAGCACTTAGAATAGAACTAAACTCACGGCTAGTCTTTTTATGAAGGATTAAATTCTAAGTGCTATGCTCAGTTGATTAAAGGTGGTGAATTGACATCTTTTCTGATAAATCGAATTACATTTTTGAGGATTTGTATAAAGCAGAGTTAACGGCCACCATATCAGCTGTCACTTGGGGAATCGCATAACACAAATCTTGCCTATTCGCTGGAAGGAAATTAAGCATCTGGTGCAGACTTCTCAATCTGGCTCTGTCCCCAGTGTTCCCGGTATCTGTTAATAGAAAGAGGTGCTTTGTGGGCGCTTGGAAAAGAATCTTAACTTTGCAGAGGAAAGTGTAGCATGGGGCTGGGAGTTCCACCTTGACTGGCTCAGCACATCTGGAGCTCATCGGATTGGAGCTCAGGACATGTCTGCTTCTGCAGGTCAGAGACCCAGGAATGTTGCCTTTGTATCAGAAGAAGACAAAAATGGTTCTGATACTCTTAACCCATCAAGCTGGGAACAGATATTTGAAAAGGAGAAGGGAAAACATGACCCAAAGCATTTGGGTCATTGTTCTTTTTTCTGTGCTAGAAAAAGAACGACGTTTGATCTACAGCAGAGGTTTCATCTGAGCAGAAGCTGTTCAGAAGGATCTGTTCACACATGTTGCCGATTGGGGTATGATTTTGTTCTCAGCCAGTTGTTGGCATGTGAAGGAATTCTCAGAGGAAAGCCCTTCTCCTCCAACCCCTGGCTACTTAATTTTATCAGTGTTTCCACAGACCTGACTTTGGAGTCTTCCCTATTTCTAAGACTGTAAAACTAGCTCTCCAAATGTAACCACTTCTTCTAGAGACCTATCTCTTCTCTGGGAACACAGAAAGAGACTATATCACAATTGTGGGGGTATTTCTCTTATACTCCTTTGTACGTTTCCAATTTTATAGAGTATGCTTGTGTTGTTTGTTGCAAAAGAGAAATAAGTTGTGTATTGCTAAAGCTGTAACAACATCGCTCCTGTTCATTAGTTCTGGGTTTTGAATTGATGACAGAAAATTCTGGACTTGGGAAACTGCTCTGGCTGCAATATCCATCCCAAAGTCTGTGGTGAGACTTCCAGGTCCCTGGACTCTGGCCGCTCCCTGCCATATATTATTTTGTGCTTTAACACTCATCCTCTGAATCGAGACAATATGTCCCATCTCCTGTTTTCCTCTCTGTCCCCAGTGGGGTGTGTGCCCTTTGCTCTGCGCTTGCTTAACTCTGGAACGTCCCCTCCTCCCCCTGCCTCTGTGAGGCTGACCCATCTGTCAAAGCTCATGAGCACCTGGGGCCAGCCACGCACGGCTCTTTCTTCTCTGAATTGCTGCTGCC
>NW_003852575.1:1774736-1776818 GCF_000181295.1 Otolemur garnettii | reverse complement strand
AGACCTCTGAACTTTTGGCATCCCCGGTAGATTCTGCACGCTAGTCCTGCTCTGCTTCGTTTAATCCTTACAGCACTCCTGCGAGGTGTGCACGGGAACTGTCACCAGCCTGTTTCCTGGAAGAATGAAATTCATCTTTCTCACTGGGTTCCGAGCTCTGTGAGGGCAGCTCTGCCTTCACACTCTCCGAGCCTTCCCAGGTCAGCAGTGCTGGAACTTGTTGGCTTGTTTGCTTCAAGTCGTAGCAGTGAGAGTGGGCAAGGTGCCTGTTACTCGGCTATCGTGGGGCCCAGGAATTTGTACAAAGTGCAGTCGCTCTCCTGACCTCCCTGTGAGTATGTCCACCTGGGGACCCCACTGTATATGTAGGAAGTGAATTTTCTCTGCTTTACAAATTCAGTGCTCATTTGCTAGGACAGTCCCAGAGGCTGTCAGGTAGGGAGGAATTTGAGAATAACCAAGTGGGGGACCCGAGGGAGCTCAAAGATCAGATGGGCTCAGGAGCCTGTGTTCCAGGGATGCTGGCTGAGGGACGAGGCTCTAAAGGACGTACTGGTCACTCTGAGATGCCTACAGCCCTTGAAGGCATCAGTGCATTGTCTGCACAGTCCTGTGTGGCACTGAGATGAACTTTTTTGAGTCACAGGTGAAATTGTATTTACTTAAAATCTCTTGAAATCAAAGTGGAGTCGTGTTTGCCTTTGAACATGGCTCCATCTGATGGGCTGTGATTCAGGTGGGCTCACGGCTAGAGTCTCATCTTACACCAGGATGTGGGGACTCTCTGTGCCATCACTCTGCACAGATGGGGGGTGATGGTGAGAGATCTGGGGAGGGGGGCTCTCTACTGCCTACTTTTCCATTATTGGTCTGGGGTCATTCTGCCCGTGTGAGGTTTGGAGACAAAGCGTGGATGAGAATCACTACCTTGAAAGTACAAGATAAAGAACGTGAATAATATTCAGCAATAAAAAGACATTAGTTATGGAGCCACACAAAGTCCTGGAGGAAACTGAAGTGCGTGTGCTGCCCAGGGAAAGGAGGCAGCCGGTCTGCAAAGGCACCATCCTCTGGGACTCCAGTTATCGGATATTCTGGAACGGGCAAAACTATGGACACAGTACAGTGATGAATGGTGGCAAAGGGTTTGGGGAGATGGAAGAAGTGATGAGGAGCGGAAATTCACAGGATTTTTAGGGCAATGAAACTATTGTGTACGACACTGTGATGGTGAGTATGTAACATTATCCATGTGTCAAAACCCACGGAATGCACAACATGACCTACCCTAATGTAAGTGGTGGACTTTAGCTGATAATAATAAGTTAATATCAGTTCATGAATATTGTTACAATTGTAGCGAATGTTCTACTCTAACCCCAGATGTTAGTAACAAGGGAAACTGTTAGGGGTGAGGGAGGGTAACAGGGGAACTTTGCATCCATTTTTCCATAAACCTGAACCTCTTCTAAAAAATAAAGTCTATTAACAAGAGAGAAAGAAAGGCAGAAAGAATGAAAAGAAGAAAGAAAGAGGAAGAAGTAACTAACACGGCCTGTTTATCTCATCTTCTAACCAAGGGCCTTCGTTCTAAAAACCGTATTCTGGACAGAGGACATGCTCCCCGACGGGACGGGGCAGGTGGCTCCTCTCCTGCTGAGTCTGTCCCACAGTGTCAACTGCTTCTGTCAACCAGGCTCAGAACAGCAGAATCACCCCCGCCCCTGTCCCAGCCCTGCCATCCTGCAGAGTCAAATGGAGCCTTCGATAATGTGAGTCGTGACGGAAGCTTCTTGACACGGCGAACGTTCCCCTGGGGATGACAAGTCTGATCCCTCTCTTTTGCAGAGCATATGAGCTGCCTTGATTGTGTGACAAATATTTTCTTGTACCAGCATAATCCGAGCCTTGGCAGAGGCTGGGTGAGGGCGCGGTGATGGGGAAGTGTTCTCAGAGGCTGGCGACGTGGGATTTAGAAAGAAGGCAAGCATTTTACATCCTTGACCCAGGAGCCCTGGAAGGTGGCTCTTCCTGCCTTGGTCAGGGCCAGGATTTACTGCTAATGGCAAGGAGGTAACTCAC
>NW_003852575.1:1772414-1773627 GCF_000181295.1 Otolemur garnettii | reverse complement strand
AACTACTGTGTATGATACTGTGATGGCGGATATGTAACATTATCATGTGTCAAAGCCCACAGAATGCACAGTGTGGACTAAACCCTAGTGTAAGTGATGGACTTTAGCTGATAATAATAAATTAATATCAGTTCGTTAATATTGTTATCTTCCTGTTGAGCTCTGCTGTATCTCACTAAGCATGGAGTTCAATTTTTATTATCAGGGAGGCTGGGGAGGGCCTGGATTATGCCTGTTGTTCTGATGCAAATACAACAAACTCCCTTTCCATCTGAATTGTGACCTGGTTTGGATGACAAATTATATGGTTGCCCCGCCTGGGCCCACCTCTCATTTGCCTGCATTTGACATGGTCCCTGAAAATTTTAAATTCCCAACTGGCTTCCTCTTGCCACCCAGTTAGTCAGGGCGTGATACCACCTCTCTGAATCACAGGATTTCCCACAAGGCCATCAAGCCAAACTTCCTGATTTTATAAAGGAGGATGCTGAGTTCTAGAGAGGTTAAGATCGTACAGATGTCAGTGCCATACCAGGCTGTGAGGTCAGGATTCCTGACTTAATTCAGCGATGTTCCTGCCATGCTGATTCACACAGATTAGTGCATGCTGGCAGGAGTGCCGGCCCAACAGAACCTCACCTGGAAGGACAGATATCGTTGAAACACCTGTGTGCCCTGCCAGGCCTGCAACCTGCATGCTTTGGAATTCTGTAGTCTCCTGTCTCAGGGTGGCATCTCTCTGCTCAACAATCTTTACTATTGTTATAAACTGAGTATTTGTTTTCCCCCAAAAGTTCACATGCTGAAGCTTTAACCCCTAGTGTGGCTATATTTGGAGGTGGGATCTCTAAAGGAGGTAATTAAAGTTACATGAGGGGGGCCCTGATCTGATAGGATTGGTGTCCTTTAAGAAGAAATGAGTATAATTGTGATGGATGTGTTACTTAGTTCAATGTAAGCATTTCACATCGTATATCAAAGCAGTACCCTGAACCCTATAAATGTACCAATGTACAAAGTTATGATTTAATAAAAAATAATTTAAAAAATAAGAAGAGACACAGAGAGCTCTCTGGTGCTCTCCTTGTCTCTCTCTCTCTCTGTCTGTGTCTCTCTTTCTCTCATGCATCGAGAAGGTCCATGTGATGACACAGCAAGAAGGTGGCTGTCTACAAGCCAGGAAAAGAGCCCCCACCAGAAAACCACTGATGGG
>NW_003852575.1:1767990-1772154 GCF_000181295.1 Otolemur garnettii | reverse complement strand
GTCAACAAGAATCGTGCAGCAATTTCTCTAACCTATGTACCTGACTGCATGATTCTTGCTGATGTTTGGTGGCCCCCCACCCTCAGCCACCCCTCCCACCTCCATAAGTCAAACTCCCACCCCAGGTTCCAGGGCAGCTGGAAGACAGCTTTGTCCACAGCTCTTCCCCCATCCTCGGTCAGACTGGTTCTTCTGCCTCTGATAATAGAGGAAGGCCATGTTTATTTGGTTTACAGTGTCTCCCCTAAAATTTATGCACACCCAAGAACCTCAGAATGTGAATTTATGTGGGAATAGAGTCTTTGCAGATATAAGTAAGTGAAGGATCTTGAGATGAGGTCATCCTGGGTTTAGTGTAGATCTTAAATCCAGTGACTGGTGTCCTTAAAAGAAGAGAGGCACAGAGACAGAGGGACAAGCATTGTCTGAAATTAGAGTCAGAGACTGGAGTACTGCAGCCACAAGCCGAGGACCCCAGGGACCTCCAGAAGCTGAGAGAGGTAGGAAAGGACCCTAGGATCCTCTCCTAGAGCTTTTAGACTGAACATCCCCCTTGATTTCGGACTTGTGGCATCTACAGCTATGAGAGCATAAATTTCTGCTGTTCTTAGCCACCAAGTTGTGGTATCAAAATCAATTAAGGCAGCCCTGGGGCACTAAGAGCCATGAATTATAGGTACCTGATTTCACACCTGTCCTTCAGGATATGCAGCACATCCTAGCTCCTGACACCCAGTGAGCTCGCGAGCCATCACCCTGCATAGAGTCAAAGAGGACGTTCCCAGGCCTCTCTCTCTCACCCACCCTCCTACACAGGGCCCAGCAGCTGCATCTGTGCTCCACAGCGTGGTGTGTGTGCCTGCCTGGCTCCGGGGGTGTGTGAACGGCTGGCAGGGATGGATGATAAAACTCCCAACCAGCACCCCAGTTTCTCCATCTGCTTGTTATGACTTGTCTCTTAGGAATGCTCTCAGGATTCTCATAAAATTGTTCTTCTAGGAGAATTTAATATTTTCCTCCAAAAACTGTTTCTTAGCTCTTCTGTACCTCAGCTCTCCAGGGGATGGGTGACTCTGAGCACAGTTTGGAGAGTGTCACACAGATGTGTCTCCTAGGAGCCCAGACTCACATGCTTGGGAGAGCAGGTGTTTTAAATCTAACTGGAGGAGCAGAGGAGGCCCCTCAGGTGAACACAGAGCCTGGGGGTGTGACAGTAGTTGGCAGGAACAGATTCATTTGTGATTAGTGTTTCCTGAGATTGTCAGAGGCTGAGTTCCAGGCTGGGCACATGTGTGTGAGAATGAGGGGATTCAGGTTATTACTGTTAACATGAAACTGTGTGTACCTGAGTGGGGTGGGACAGGAAAACTGCGACAAGTGAGTTCTGAGCATTGTAGAAAATGCTCAAAACTCATTTAAAAGGAGACTTTAGATGAGTACTAAGTTGAGGGAAGACTACTATGTTCGTAAGTAAACCATGTGGCAGTTTCCAAAGGCACACCCTTATCTTCTCCTAATTAATTAGTGTCTATATCTTCATGTCTGGGAATGACTGTATGTGGAAATTGTACCCTTGGTGTGCTGGGTCTTCCTCATTGTTACGTGTTGTTTATATGTTGTTAACACAGGATAACAAGTGTTATGCATTATGGGCAAATAAAAATACTTGTCCTTCACTGAGTGCTTATTCTCTGAGACGCAAAGCATGCGATCTTACAGATATTATTTCTTTTACTGTCCAAAATAAGTCTTTGAGGAGTGTTTGTCCATTTTATAGGTGAAGAAACTAGGGGTCAGAAAAGTGGTGCTGTGGTCTGAATGTCTGTTGAAATCCTTACCTCCAAGGTGATGTTTATAGTAGGTGGGTCTTTGGGAGATGACAGGCTCATGAGAGTGGAGCCCCATCAATTAGGTTAGCACCCTCATCAGAAAGGCCCGTGACAGCTCCTTTGCCCTTGCACCCTGTGAGGACACGGTGAAAAGACACCATCTATGAGCCAGCAATCCTGCCCTCACCAGGCACAGAAGCTGCCTTGCCTTTGGACTTCCCAGCCTCCAGAACTGTGAGCAGCACACTTCTGTGTTTGTCAGTTACTCAGTGTAAGGAATTTTGTTATGGTAGTGTGAACGGACTACAGCCCTGATGGAGTCCTACACCCTTTTTCAGCCCAGCCCTCCAAGTTGTCAGTATTGATCAGCTGAAGTTGGTATTGACAAGGAAGATGAAGCCTCCTTGCCCTCCTGGTGATATCATGCTCCCCATCTTGATGACAAGATGCTAGCCCATCAGCTACTTAAACCAGAAATCTAAGCTGCTGCGGGAGTAAGAGGTAGGGCAGAGTACTTCTCCTGCATGCCAGCACTCGGGTGGACCAGCTCACAGGGGTTAGCACCTGCACCCAACGTGCTCCTTCCTGTTGGAGCATCCACTTGGGACCATCAGACTCTGGTCACTGTCACTTGCCCCACAATTTGGCTGCACAATAGGCCAACAGTTATGAGTGCAGAGGCCCTGACTGTGGTGGCCTCAAGGGCCCCTGCACCCCGTGGCTTCACTTTTATACCTTCAGCCCCACTGGATAGTGCCATCTCTGGTCCCAGTGCGAGGGGAAGTCACTGAGTGTGACAGTGAGATGAAGCAGAACTTGACTCTTGAATCTGCTAGTCACTATTGCTGTGATCCTAGACATCTGATTTCTCTGAGTCACAGCATCTTCATTTTAAAATGGAACTGTTAGTGGGAAAAGATATTTGCAGGTTATATTTCCGACAAAGGTTTAATAACTAGAATCCACAGAGAACTCAAATGTATTAGCAAGGAAAGAACAAGTGATCCCATCTCAGTGTGGGCAAGGGACTCGAAGAGAAACTTCTCTGAAGAAGACAGGCACACAGCTTACAGATACATGAAAAAATGCTCATCATCCTTAATCATCAGAGAAATGCAAATCAAAACCACCTTGAGATATCACCTAACTCCAGTAAGATTAGCCCATATCACAAAATCCCAAAACCAGAGATATTGGTGTGGATGTGGAGAAAAGGGAACACTTCTGCCCTGCTGGTAGGAATGCAAACTAATACATTCCTTTTGGAAAGATGTTTGGAGATCACTTAGGGATCTAAAAATAGACTTGCCATTTGATCCTTCAATTCTTCTACTAGGTATGTGTCCAGAAGACCAAAAATCACATTATAACAAAAGATATTTATGCCAGAATGTTTATCACAGCCCAATTCACAATTGCTAAGTCATGGAAGAAGCCCGAGTGCCCATAGACCCATGAATGGATATTATTCAGCCTTAAAAAAAGATGGAGACTTTACCTCTTTTATGTTTACATGGATGGAGCTGGAACTTATTCTTCTTAGCAAAGTATCTCAAGAATGGAAGAAAAAGTATCCAGTGTACTCAACCCTACTATGAAACCAATTTATAAATACCCACACTTTTATATGAAAGCTATAACCCAACTATAGCCCAAGAAGAAGGGGAAAGAGGAGAAGGGGGGGTGAGGATGGGTGGAGGGAGGGTAATTGGTGGGACCACATCTGTGGTGCATTTTATAAGGGTACAAGTTAAATCTACTAAGTGTGGAGTATAAATGTCTTAACACAATAGCTAAGAAAGGTTATGTTAACCAGTTTGATGGAAGTATTTCAAATTGTATATAAAACCTCACATTATACCCCATAATTGCATTAATGCACACAACTATGATTTAATAAAAAAAATTATTTCATAAAATAGGGCTGTTGTGAGGATTAGACCTGGCTTAAAGTTCCTAACACACATCTTGGCAGAAAATGGGGACTCAGTAAATGATGAGTTAAGATTTCAGCCGTGATTACTGAGAGTTATCTTTTTCTGTGTCCATATTTTATTTTTCCAAGTAAACTATAAATTCTTTAAAAGCAGGACAGCCCTCAGAGCACCTCCTGGACATGGTTTCACACAGCAGCACCTGAGAAATGTATTGTCTGAATCGTGTTTGATGTAACTCAATTTTAATTTTGGTCTCCTTTGACTTGGATGCTGATCTCTTTTGTCCTCTGTCTTGAATCTGGGTGAACATTCCAGAAAATAGTGCGAAAAACAACAAATGAACAGAGGGTTAGGACTTCAACATCTCCATAGCCTGTGTGTGAAACTAATTAACTGGG
>NW_003852575.1:1760320-1767505 GCF_000181295.1 Otolemur garnettii | reverse complement strand
AAGGAGATGGCTTCTGACAGCCCTCTCCATTCTGAAATTTTTGGTGTCTGATCCAAGACGATGTGTCTGCAGCTCTGTCTTGGAACCCCCAAATACACAAACATATTTATCTGTGAATTTGCATTGAATTTTAATGGACACAGTCATACTGGGAAAAAATCAGAAATGGTGCTGCTAGAACCCAGGGGAATATAATACTGAATGAATATTCTTTAAAGCATGAGGGAATTGGCCCACAAAAAAAAAAAAAATCAACATATAAATCTGCTAGAAAGAGTTAGAAAGAACTGGAAGAGGAACTATGAAAAACATTAATTAAAGTTACAAGTTTGAGACTACTTATGAAAAAGTCAGAAATGTTTTCCGCAAGGTCAGGGTTCCATCCGCAATGACTTTAATTAAGAATAAGGGGGTTGGAGAACCTCCACTCTCAACCCCGTATCATCATTGCAGGTGGGAAGACAGCTCCTCTGGGGTCATGAGAAGAAAGCTAATGTGATTACTGTCTGGGTTTTTTCTCAAGTGCCAATCATGTGCAACCCCTACAAGTTGGGAAGGAAGCTCTGTGATTGCCTGAGGCATTTGCTTATGCGGTTTTAATACCATTCGGTGATTATTGATCGCTTAATGAAGCTGTTTATGGATTTCCAGTTTTCCTCCAGAGTTCTGCATTAATTTCAGACCAATAATATTCATCTAAGTGTTTGTCATTCTTGCTTTGATAAAAGGTGAACATATGAGGAATTTAAAGTCTGGGCTCAATTCCAGTAGCTGCCCGTGGAACATGAAGTTGCTGTTGCTATTCAGAAAATCTTTTTGGTATCGTATAGAAAGTTTGCTTTACTTTGCTTTGGGAGTGGTTATTACTATGACTCAACAATATGCTGGTTGTAATGTCAGGCCTTTCTTATTCCTGCCCCCCCATCTGTTGAGCAGACTTCCTATAATGTGACCGATGCACCTATCAGATTACAAAAGTGGTCACTTCCCTCTTCCACCACTCCCTGTGTTCCTGACCTGTGTGGTGAGACTATATCAATTTGTTCAGTAAGAGGTAATTCTGTTCTTCTCTACCCCCTTGAATCTGGGTTGACATTGAGATTTGTTTGGTCAGTAAAATGTGGCAGAAGGGATGGAGGGCCAGTTCTTTAGCCCTTCTCAGAAATCTGCCCTGGTGCCATGTGAATAAGCCCAGGTTGGCCCCTGGAAGATGAGAGACTATGGAACAGAGACAGGCCATCCCAGCCAACCCCAGCTGACCTAATGCACCTGAGAACTTCACTGAGCTAAGAAAAAGAATCAACCAGGGGAGCCCAACTCAAATCGCCGACTCTGAGCTGTTAACTTCTGGGACGGTTTGTTATGCAAAAAAGTAACTAAGACAGTGCCCTTCAAGAAGAAAAATTATCCTTGTTGTACAGTCCTTATCAAAATGAGTGAAGTTCTTCCCCACTCTCAAGGAAATCATGAAGGTGCCCAGCCTTGGCGTGCTACTTAGACAGCCGGGGCCAGCCTCTTCCTCCCTGGTCTCCTGCCTCTCACTTCTGAGGCTTTCTTATAGCAAGGGATGGCCACAGGATGTAATTAGAAGTTGGTCAAGGAGTTCTTCTTTGAAAAAGGGACACTGATTTTTCACACTCCTTTTCTCCTTCTTCCAAAGAGTGATGTAATCCCTGGACTACATGTTTCCCCCAAATGTGTGTGTCAAAGCCCTAACACCCGATGATATTTGGAGAAAGGGCTTTTAGGAGGTAATAAAGATTAAATAAAGCTCTATGTGTGGGGTGTAATCTCATAGAATTGGTATCTTTATAAGAAGAAGTGGATTCCCTCCCTGCCCACCCCAAATCAGGGTAAGGCCATGTGGACACAAGAAGGCGCCATTCGCAAGCCAGAAAAAGAGCCCTTGTCAGAATCTGATAGACTGGCACCCTGATCTTGAACTTCCAGCCCCCAGACCTGTGAGAAAATAGATTTCTGTTGTTGGCAGTGGTTCTTTGGGTGGCATCTTTGGATAGCTACATCAATACCAGTCACTCCTGCCACCGATTTTATGTTATACGAGGAAAGCGCGCTCTGCCCTGTGGTTTGGTCTGCAGTTCATCAGTGTCTCTGTCACTCGTAGCCACCATTCCTCTGTGATGCAGGTAGATGGAACTCCTCTGTGGGCGGGAACTTGAGGTGTCTTGGGTCCCTTTGGGCACTAGTGCATTAGTCTGTGATCTGAGTGGAAGAGCAAGGCTGTAAACCCAGGGCAGCACTTGTGCATCCACGGGCCACTGCCCACCCAGGGGCATGAGTGACGGGGCAGGGAGGGCTGGAGATCTAAGCCTGGGGGCCAGGACCATCCTGAGCTTCCAATGAGCCTGAAGTTGGGTCTTAACTATACTGGGTCTTGTCCAGCCATCTCTGATGGGTCAAAGACCATGGCTTAAAGACCCGGTCCTTCCAAGGTTAAACAGGTCATCCCACATTTAAAGACTCTGTTGCATTTGAAACCATCATCTTATCACTTCTCAGCCTTTTGGCTAAGATCAAATGTGAAACCGTCATCTTTCCTTGTGCATCTTGGGGCACAGGGCTGTAGCTCCTTGAATTCTGACTAGGAGATATGTCATCTTCAGCTTTGATTGCCTCCTAGAAAGGATGTAAATTCTTCATATGTTCTTATCAAAGGATTTTAGAAGGAAACGGGGGGAAGCAGCAAGGAAGAAAGGGTGTCTGCCTGCTATTGAATGCCACACAAAACAAGTCACTGGCATTTTCGCCAGGCAGCATCACTGAACACTTTCCAAATATTATCTTACTTAGTTCTCAGCATAACCCTATGTTCCAGACACCATTATTATCCCCATTTCATGGACAAGGAACTTTAGGTCTAGAGAGATCAAGTGCCTGGGCAGACCCCAGGTGGTGCAGGATGTAATGCCAGGATTTCAGGATGAAATGTCTAGTTTCTTGGCTTTCCATGGATTTGTATGATAAAACCAAGTGATTTAGAAGGAATGTGGATTTCTGCTAACTGTAGGGGACCTACATATGGCTGAAGGATTATGGCTTTAGTCTCTTTAAGACCCAAGAGCAGTATTTGGCTGGATAACGGCTGCATTTCCCCCTCCTCCTCCTTCTGCAAGCCTTTGGAGAAAACTCTGCGAACAGGACTGAAATGGGAGAGCTAATCAAATCCAAACCACACGCCCTCCTTCCCCAAGGATCATACTGGTGTTTGCTAATGTGATGCCTTCCTGTTCAAAGTTTAATACCTCGTCCAAGGGCTCCACAATTACATTTCCATTACTCCCCACTGTTTATCACAGTTGGATTGCAAAAGCCAATTTACATTGTGATTTCTCCTCTGCTAGAGCTTTACCATCTATTTTTAAATTTGTTTCACAATCCAATTGGCCAAAGTATAGGCTCCATGATGCTGCTGGAACGTCGGCCCTGAGAGGGACCTTGTCCTTCAGCCACACTGCGTCCAGAGGATGAGGTCACGTGTGGACCCGTGTCCTTGAAGATGCCTCCCGTTCCGTCTCTCTCCTCTGGGGCAGTTTCTGATTAACCTTACATTTAGGGGCATTTAATAAACAAATTTCCTCCTGTAGAAAAATGATAGTGTTTCCTCTGCTCTGGGGTTTGTGAACCCAAATTCACCCTGAGGAGAGACAAGTGAATTGTCCCAGCATGACTGTGTCCATTAAAATTCACTCCATCATGGCTTTGTGGTCCTTGCAGCAGTGACCTGTGCGTTGAGCCGGAGGCCAGGTTTATCAGGGCCTCCGAGAGAATGAGCATGTTGTCCTTTGAGAAGAAGAAAGAAATGGTTCAAGAACACTAACTTTAGGGATGGGGGGAAGTCTGGGTAAAAAATATTTTTATCCACACAATCTTAGTTCACATAAAAGAAGGAACCAGAGTACATAAAAGAAGTTATAATTCAAGTGTGGTTTTACCCATAGAGGCCTCGTATGCTAAGAGGTTTGTCTTGATGAGAGTTTTTATTGCCCACCTGTCTTCTCTTCTTGAAGGTGGCAGGCAAGTCAAATATGCCGATCAGCACAGCTTTTGTAATCTGCCGGTGACAATTAAAGGGTTTTTGTTCAGTTTGCTTTTCAAATGCTCTTTTTCATTGTTCCATAATAGAGATACATAGCTTCAGGGGAACTGTGATAATTTAGCACATTCATATAATTTGTAAAGATCAAATCGGTGTATTTGGGATATCCATCACCTGAAATACTTGTCTTTTCTTTCCGTTAGAACCATCCCAATTCTTTTCTTCCAGCTATAAAAATGTCCTTATTTTCCTCCACCTTATTTTTTTCGAATGAATGGAGCAGGGCTTTTCTTTAATCGATATTCGAGAGATGTGACTTTATCCGTCAGTGGTTGAATTTTCTTGTGGTCTGGTTAATTGCCAGTGAATAGGCAGAGGCACACATTCTTTTAGGGCGGTAGGTTTATCAGAAGGCGAAATAAGAGAAAGCGAGTGAAGAAACCCTGCAAGTCCTGGACCACAGATGCTTGTGCGTTAGCCTGGGCCCCTGCGAGCTGCTCCATGGTCAGTGGCGCGTCCTTGGCGTAGACTTCACGTCTCCAGCAGCCTCGCCCATCTCTTGTTCTGCGGTTTCAGCCCAGACGCTGCCTGGGCCACCAGCTGCCCACATCAGTCACCAAGTTAATTACTTTTGTTTCCTTTGAGCCCCATTCTCCTCTTTGCCTCCATCCCTGTGGCCCTACCGTGAAAAGCACAGGCCCCTCCTTGCTCATCTCTTTGAAGGTCAGAATGATAAAAATTTTCAGGCAGCAAAGCAAATCTTTTGCATAATATCATGGGAAGAGCACAGGGTCCCGAGGGGAGGAGGGGACTGAGACCCTCTTTGTCCCTTTCAGGGTCACGAGGAGGCCCACAGAACCTGGAGAAGGACCGTCTTTCCATTTCTCAGGATAGGACAGCCTGATCCTGAGGGAGCTGGAAAGGATTTAGGGTGAGGAACTTTTCATGGTTTCAGTGTTATTTCCAGAATGTTCATTAAAGAAGGGCTTCTTTTTGAGAGGCTGACTTCTCATGGCTTGTCAAACAATGCAGCAAAAAAACAACTTCCATTTATAGGTGAAGGGATGGTGAGAATGGGAGTTGGTACAGCAGGCCGGGCAGAAGCTGGAGAGCATGGACATGAGCAGATGACCGGGTCTGTGACACCGGGGCTCCCCCGCCTCCCCCCACACCCTCAGCCTGTGCTGCATGGGAAGATACAGGGGAACTCGAAGCCGTCACTGCCTGGGCACATCTGTTCTAGTAGAGGTGCAGGTAATGACGGGCAGCAGCCTGCAGTGCTCGCTAGGCGCCAAGCTCTCCCTGTAATTTGCACCATCTCTTCTGGGCCTGGCAGGAACCATCCACGTGGGGTGCTGTGCCAAGCAACCGAGGCTCAGGGGTCAGCAGTTTGCTCAAGGTGTGCAAGTGCGAGTTTTGAGAGCTGGGGTCTAAGCTCGGGCTGTTCTGACTGCAGAGCTCAGGATCTTGGACGCTTTGCCACCCGGCTTAGGCAAGGCCTGGTGCCCACCTCACCATTGACGTGGAGGTTTGCTTGAAGCGAGTTAATGCTGTGCTCCTTTACCGTAAGTGGAAGGTGGGAAATTGAACATGTGTGAAGAAAGTCAGGATAATCCGTCCATTTAAAACCATTTTTGATAACCTCACAGGAAGACACATATTTTTCACTGTGACTTACTTGCAGATGGTGTGTAGACCCTCAACAGTGTCCTGGACCGGTCCTTCCCTCCTTGCCACGTACTCTGCACTGAAAGATTTTCTGCTCTGTTTTTCTCTATTTCAGTTTTTAAAGTGCTGGCTAAATTTATTTTCTTAAATTTATTTTATATCCACAACGTCTGGGTTGTGACCCCTAATTACTGACACTGGGTAATGGGGGCCATGTCTCTGGAACAGACTGTCTGATTGGGGTCCAGATCTACTTAGCTGTTTGACCTTGGGACAATTCTATAACTCCTTGTGCCTCAGTCTTCTCACCTATAAAATGGACATAATAAAATAATACCAGCTCAAAGAGTCATTACATCAACTAGCTAAAATAATGTACGTGAAGTGCTTGAACCAAAGACTGGCTGGCAAAAATAAAGACCTTATTAATGTTAGTTATTATTTCCTTATTATTACAAATGACTTTCCAAATGTATTTATTTTGTTAGCTGGGGCACTCATACCTGCTGTATCGTAACCTTTTTACAAATGAAGGCAATGTGTGTCTGGGGAGGGCTGCAGTTCTGTCTGTGAGTGAGTCAGAGGCCTGGGTGATGATCACACAGAACCCTGCTCCTCTAGCCTTTAGAGGCAGATGTGGCTGATGTGAAGCCGGCAACAGAGAAACTAAAATCCAAAGTCTGACGTATGTTCATAGCATAGACATGAGGTCACCGAGAGGCGGTTAAACGACATTAGTCTAAACTCTGTGTAAAGGAGTTGGAGAAACATGTCACACAGTTTGAAAACATTTCCATCAAGGTAATAAGTGAAAGCCAAGTGCAGGCAGGTTAGCAGGGAACTTCTGTTTTCCGGAACACGGATTCGTGTGGAGGCGTCCTCCCCAGGATGCCTATGGGACATGAAAGGTCACCTCATGGAAACTTTTCCAATTATTTATAATTGTACAGCAGGAGGTACTGGGGTGAGGAAAATTAGGATAAGAGGCTACATCAATCCTTGAGGCAGGTTTTCCTTTTGAATAAGGTTAAGGGCATTTCCTCAGGTAAAGCCTTAGAAAAGGTGAGGGCACCAAATACAATGACAATTTTCTGAGCCTTAAAAAAGAAAAGAAAGCAATAATCTCTTTAGGGCATAGATCACCTCTTTGAGGTGGGTATTATTTTATTATGCCCATTTTATAGACCAAGAAACTGAGGCACAAGGGTTTAAGGAACTTTCCTTAGGAATAATCTTAGGCATTTATCCTCTGGAATGTCTCCCAATTTTGATGTAAAATGATACAGTCTCATCTTGCCCCTTGCATATAAAGATGGAGAAAAATGATAGGTTCTGTGGAGAGGGACCCCACAGAAAGACTGGCATCTGTAGGGGCAGAACCATCTATGACTGGCCACGTAGGTGTGGGGGCCATTTGCTCTCAGAGAGCAGGGTTTATTTTTGTGTTAGCCCTTCCTTTG
>NW_003852575.1:1754421-1759894 GCF_000181295.1 Otolemur garnettii | reverse complement strand
CCAGCTCCATCCATGTAAACATGAAGGAGGTAAAGTCTCCATCTTTCTTTAGGGCTGCATAGTATTCCATGGTGTACATATACGACAATTTATTAATCCATTCATGGATCGATGGGCACTTGGGCTTCTTCCATGACCTAGCAATTACGAATTGGGCTGCAATAAACATTCTGGTACAAATATCTTTACGGCAACGCATGTAGGCCAGGATGTGGCTGAGTCGAGTGGGCAGACCTGATGTCACTTGCTTTCCCTGGATCAGTGGCCCTCACTCTGCCTTTTCTTAGGAGCTTAGTGTGTTGGAAATGAAGCAAAATTAGAGTGATATTTAAATAGATCCTCCATTTAAACGGATTAACCCTGGGAACCTGAATCATGACTGACTTCAGGGACAAAGTGGCTGGCTATTTTGGAAGCCTAAGGTGGCAGGTGCCAGGCCGTCAGCCTGGCCTGCAGGAGTGCAGGCAGGATCAAGCTTCATCTCATTTGTGAGTAGTATTTGGGTCTGATTTACTTTCTAGCCTATTTTCCTACAACATAAAGTACATGGGGGAGGCCATTTCTGAGGTCCATCCTGGTTCTCTACTGAGACTCCAGGTGGCCAGAATGGGACTCTACCTGTCCTCCCTGGGTCTCCCCCAGATTTCCTCAGAGACGTCCTTTCCAGAGGTGGCCTCTGCACACGGGAGTCCCTGTGTCCCTGTGTGGTTTGTCTAGCCAGGTGTCCTCAAACTACGGCCCGCGGGCCACATGGGGCCCACCTAGGACATTTATCCGGCCCACCAGGTGTTTTTGCCGCCACTGCCTGTCCTGCTTAGCAGCAACTTGTTCTGGGACCTGCGGTCCGGCCCTCCAGTGGTCTGAGGGACAGTGAACTGACCCCCTGTTTAAAAAGTCTGAGGACCCCTGGAGACATTCTCAATGCCTGTCTGGGTTCCCTCTGTGCCTTTTGTAGTTTTCATGCACAAGGATGAGTTAGATGCAGTGAAACAAAGGGGGTTCTGTGTCACCATGACAACCCCTAAAACCCACTGTCTGGAGTGACTGGGATGGCAGAATACTAAGTTTCAGAGGTGATAGTTTATATGGCTTCATCTCTACGCCAGAATGATAACACTAAAAACACGATGGCGACACTACTGACTCACCACCACCTGATATTTTCCTGCCTGTTTATTCTTTTTCCTACCAATCTATCACCCACAGCAGAGGTACACGTCAGACATCCCTTGTTCCAGTCACCCTCACAACTCAGGGGTGGCCGTGTTTTCCAGACCTGAGGGGAAGTCAGCAGATGAAGTGGGTAGAGGTGAGATGGGGGCGAGACCCTGCCCGTTCCACCTTTGAACCTGGCTGGGGCACAATATGGCACGTGGAGCTGTGGTAGCCTTCTTACCTCCAAGAGGTGAAGGCCAGGGAAGAGACAAAGGGACGTAGGTCCATCACAACCTGTGATCCTGCAGTGCTGACCTGGACGAGCTCCCTCTGGACGGCTGCAGGTGAGATTTATCAGCAGCACCCAGTATTCAAGTCAGTTCAGTCACACACACTCCTGTCTGCCGTTCAGAGCTTCCTGACTGATAACCTATAGCAGTGGTTCTCAACCTTCCTAATACAGTTCCCTTTAATACAGTTCACGACGCACAGGCTGAGAACTGCTGACCATAGTAACCTTGTTAGGTAACTGTGCTACACTGGGCATTGTGCTAAGGGCTCCCTGGCACCTCATTCTAATTATAGCACAATCCCAGAAGTACATTTATGACTAGTCCTGTTTTACAGATAAAGACAATGAAATTTATAGATGGGGAGAAACCGTCCTTTGAACCTATGATTGGTAAGTGGTTGAGGTGGGATTTGAGGCTGTGCTTCCAAGCCCCTCACTCTGTGCTTGGACACGAGTCAGGCAGCCTTCCACATGGGCTCTGGAGAGGCCCCCAGAATGCTCTGTCTCCACCTTGAATCCTCCTCCCTGCTGGCTCCACGCCCTTCGAGTCTCAGCCCTAGGATGTCCTTCAGGGGTTGCCTGGGGGTCTGTGTACTTGTGTGTGATTAAACCACATTGGTGCTCTGAGAGAAACAACATATAGCCCCCCAATCCTGTATATGAACATCCACAGCAGTGTCAGTCACACTGGCCGAAAGGTGGAGGCAGCCCAAATGCACATTGGCTGATGAGTGGATCAATGACATGGGTCCATCCAGGATGGAGTGTCACTCAGCCCGCACTGCATGGAGCTAAGACGTGCCACCCCACAGATGAACCCTGAGAACATGCCGGGTGAAAGAAGCCAGACGCAAGAGGCCATGTAGTGTCCCATCCATTCAGGACGGGGACTTGGATTGAGACGGAGTTGGATAGTGATTGCTTTGGGCAGGGGGTGGATAGATGATGGCCAGAAAGTACAGGGTTCCTTATAGAGGTGATAAAAATCTTCTAAAACTGGCATTGGTAATGGCTGCACCTGTGAATATACCCAAACCCTGAATTGTACACTTTCAATGGATAAATTGTACGGCACATGAATTATATCCTTCTATCTCAGTAAGGATGTTTTTAGAAATACCAGTGCTATCCGGGAGGGAAGCACCTTAGCCAGAGCCAGTCACCCAGTATAGGTGGTCTTAGGCTCCAGCCACTGTGACAGGGGTGGAGGGCAGCTGGGTGAAGTAGGGAGCAGGAGACGTTTAGCTCAGAGTGACACTGGAGGATGGCGAGGGACAGATGGGAGAGGATGAGTCTCTTTCCTCCGCTCACTCCCTCAAGAAGGGCAGTAATTATGAGCCAATATAGGCAAGAGCAAGTCCTCTGCCCCACGGGAAGAACTAATGTCCCAGCCAAGCGCAGCTCAGATCACAAACATTGAAGAAATGAAATATTTCCATATCTTATAGAAAAGAACAACCCCCCAGGAAATATCTCCTCAAATATCTGCTCCAAGTTCTCTCACAAAGTCTGCTTTTTCGGAGCCGTCTACCAAGTTTCCTGTACGCCACTTGGAAGGATCACTGATTATCCTGGACTCTCATTTTTTAAAGCATGGTTTGGCTTAAGCACCTCCTCACAGGTCCTAATTTCAAGGGTGCACTTCTACGACAGATTTGCCTCCCTTGCTATTTTTCCTGTGGAATCTATTTTAGAGTTACCATCTTATTAATTTTTCTCCAAAATTTCTATGAAAATGTGGCTTTTCGTAAGAGAAGTATCCCAATCCTCTGCCTGTTACATCTTGGATTCCCCACCCCTACGATAGCACGGGAGCCATGTAGGAGTTTACCCCCTGCCTCTTGTAAAAAGCGACCCATCCCACAGCTATCATTCTCAGCTCAAGTTCTAACTTGGAGATGGAGTATTTGTTGGATCAAACTGTGCCCTCCTTCACTGGAGTAGAGACTTTAGAAATAGCTGGGCAGTACAGTGGGAGAGCTGGTTGTTGGAACTTTATCCTGAAAACTGAAATAAAACTTCTGAAACTAAGTTTACCTGATAGTGAACATAATTTTGGATAGTTCCAATTAAGGTGCTGTTCTTAGAAAATGACCAGGAATTAAGTGTTGATTACTTTTCACCTGGGTGATTGTTCTGAAAAAAAGTGCATGTTAATACAATCAAATGGCTTTCCTTTTACACAGTGAGCTTATTAGCAAGGCCCTAGAGGGTCAGTGCTGCAGAAACAGGCAGGGTGTCCTTTCCCCAAGGCCTCTGATAACCCCTGGTGCTCGCCTCACGCTCTCGGCAGGCACACACCCCGTTGGCCATCTTCTCGACTTCTGTGTCCTCACAGCTAAGTCACCTTTATCAGTGACGTCCTCTCCTTGAGATGGCAGGAGACCCCAAACACCACAAGCCATGACTTCACAAAATCTCCCATCTCTCGCCAGATTTCACTTTTTGCTTTGCAGGCACTCACCCTGGATTATCAGGTAGGACCCTGACTCAGGGAAAGACAGGACTACCAGGAACTGTGGGGGCTGATGGGGGCGGGGAAGAGAGAGGTTGATGATAACAGACAGGGAAACCAGGTTTGCACGGAACCTTTGTTAAAAGCGGTCAGCTCATAGGGAGTATTTTTGTTTATGACAACTTTTACTTTTTTTTACTTAACCTTCTAACTTCTCAGAATCAGATACCAGGACCCCTGGATGTTACCTGGATATCTGCACCCAACTCCTTGGCCTCAGTGTCCTGGGTACAGTAGAGCCTCCATAGTTAACCGCCTCCCTACACTGACCACCTCCTTAAGTTGACTTAATTCTCATAGACAGGACATGCACCACATGTATGTATCAGTACAGCAGGCCATGTTGACCACCTCTGTATGTTGACCAGTTTGTTACAGTTCCTTGGGTGGTCACCTTACAGAGAGGCTCTACTGTATTTTGGATTAAAGTGCACCTCCACTTTGCCTGAGTAATCTTGCAAATAGCCCCAATTTCCGGCTTCCTTTACTGCTTGTGGTTTGATAACAAATGAACATTTTAGAGGATCACTGTGTTAAAAGCTCTAAGGTGCCAACAGGGATTCTGCAGAGGCCCTGTGCTCCTCTCCTGGATGCTGGCTAGCAGACTCCCCCCTCCTCGGATCCAAGCACAGCTGTCCTGACTTCTCTGTGACCTCAGCTCTGTTCATGTAACTCACCTGCCTCCTGTGACTGCAGTGACAGGTGCCAGTCTCCCCGACCCCGCCACCCCAGCATCTGAAGGCGCAGGGTCTCCGTGGCCCTCTTCTCTAGTTCTTGCCATTTTCTCCACCCCTGAAGTGGAGGCTCGGAGACCCTGGTCCTGACTCAGAGGGGTGTGGTCAGGGCAAAAGAGGTAACATATAACAACTCACATCTATTTGTAAGATGCCCTTCACATGAATTATCTCAAAAGTATTTCCCCCAGACAATGCTTGTGACAGGTATGAATGATTTTTGTCCCCAAAATGGGTTAATAGCAACTACAGTGACCATGCTCAGAGCAGGTGTCATTTGCCCCAAATTATACAGCCTGCGAGTGAGGAAGCTGGAGTTGATGCCAAGATCTTAGATCTTTCCACAGAAATGAGGCACGTGTAGGACTCCAACGTCACCACCCTTCAGGACCTGCCACTGTGTGGTGGGGAGGAGGCGTGGCAGTGATGAAGGATCCAGGCGTCCTTCCATCGTTTACTCATCTTGTCTCTTCTCGGGCTTCTTCCTAGGCAGGAAGCTCTTTTTGCAGAAGGAAATGTTCCCAGATTCCCCAGTGTTCAGGTCTGGGAGACAGTGGCAGACCAAATAATATCCTCCCCAAGATGTCTACTTCCCAATCTCTGGGCTCTGTGAAATGTTGCAAAGGACTTTCGGATGTGGCTAAATTAAAGATCCTGTGACGGGGAGATGGTCCTGGATCATCTGGGTGGACCCAACGTAATCACAAGGAGTTCTTGTCAGGGAGGGGCAGGAGGATCAGAAAAGGAAAAAGGTGATATAATGAGAGAAGCAGAGAC
>NW_003852575.1:1749946-1754271 GCF_000181295.1 Otolemur garnettii | reverse complement strand
AGACCAGAGCCGAGGAAGAAGCAGAGACGAGGAGATGCCACCCTGCTGGCGGGAAGGGGACGGGTCAGACCAGAGCCGAGGAAGAAGCAGAGACGGGGGAGATGCCACCCTGCTGGCGGGAAGGGGACGGGTCAGACCAGAGCCGAGGAAGAAGCAGAGACGGGGGAGATGCCACCCTGCTGGCAGGAAGGGGACGGGTCAGACCAGAGCCGAGGAAGAAGCAGAGACGAGGAGATGCCACCCTGCTGGCAGGAAGGGGACGGGTCAGACCAGAGCCGAGGAAGAAACTAGTAAAGGGAAGAAGGCAGAGTCCTCCTGAACACCCGCAGAGGAACACAGCCAGGCCCACTGTCTATAATGCCGACCACAGGATTTATACGAGGGAATACTTTTATATTAGTTTCCAAATGCTGCTGTAACAAATTACCTCAAACTCGGTGGCTTAAGACAATACAAATTTAGATGATTCATAGGCATCCCTGAGGAAAGGGTGTTTTAATCATCTTGAAGATCATGTGACACCATGGCAAATGAGACCTGCTCGGAAACAAATCAACAGGGAGAAGCAGCCTGCAGCCGGGGGTGAGGGGATGGGGGGCACTTCAGACTTCAGCACCTCGGTAATAGAGCTGTGTGGTCACTGGCACCTCCTGCCCAGAGGCTGGCGACATCTTTGGCCCTGGGTGTGCACACTCAGAACCTCTAATTCTGGGCTGTTTTATCTACCAGTATCAGCAGGGCTTTCAACTAATCAGATTTGGTGTGGATTTTGAAGACTTTTTGAAGATGGTGAGTTTCAGGTAGTTGATGCTCTCAGCTCATTGCTGTCCAAGCACGGGGAGCTGGTTAAACGCCAAGCTTTTGACAATGATGTTGAAAACTGTGGTTTTTCTCTCTAGGGCCCATTGGAAGAGTGGCAATGTGGTGGGGAGCAAAAAATCCACCTATCACCTTGTCAGAGACTGTCCCTGCCCCCTCCCCCTGCCATTGGCCACAGAGCAGCAGAGGAGGCCTTGAAGTCTACTTTCCTGTTTTGGGTGCCTGCCTTCAGGGACAGTCCTGGCTGGGAATCTGTGACCTTATAGCCACAATTCCCATAATACTATGTCCAGATGACCTCAAAAGTACTTAGGAGGAGAAGACATCATTGCACTGTAGACATAAGTCCGTGATGATGCTCAGGCCAGAGTGGGGCAGGAGATTCATGGGTTATGGTGAGTCTGCCAGAATCATAATGACAGCATTTGTCATAATTTCTGCCACTCTAATTGGCTTCAAAGTCTTTTCTTAGGGCAGTGTTGGGCGGTATTTCATCGTGGGCATTTGCTTTTCAAGGTGATTTTACGGCAGACTTCACTGCTGTGGGATGACTCTGCCCTCGCATTGGCAGAGAGGAACCTCTCCCCCTCCCATTTTGTCCGTGGTGGAACAAACCGGAAGGTAGGGCGACAAAGAAGTGGTGTCCTGTCTACTTCAAATCAAAATGGGCAGATGGCATCTACTTTCCACATAACGAAGGAACAACATTTTACCTATGTTTATTTCTTTCCTGGCACGATTCCATCTGTGCTGGGCTCGCCTTTTGGCTGTGTCCTTGCCATCTAACTCCTGACATCGAGGGGGCCAGAGACACAGAGGATGGAGGGGAGTCCTCACAGAGCGGGGACCTTTGGGAAGAGAACTCTTTCTGATGTCAGCTTTTTACTTCCTTACAAGGCTCTCTCTTTGATTTTCATTTGTGAGCTCAACATCTGCATGAACAAAAATGCTCTGTCCATAATTTAAAAATGGGCAGAGGATTTGAATAGACAATTCTCCAAAGAAGTTAGAAAAATCTCCCATGAGCACCTGAAAAGATGCATCATTAGTCACTAGGGAAATGCAAATCCAAACCACTTTCACACCCGTGAGGATGACTCTAATCAAAAAGACAGATAATTACAAGTGTTGGCAAGGACGGGGAGAAATGGGAACATTCACTCATTATTTGTAGGATTGTAAATGGTGCAGCTGCTGTGGAAACAGGTTGACAACTCATCAGAGGTCAGCATAGAGTTACTCTGTGATCCAGTAATTCCACACGTAGGTGGAGAGCCCCCCAAATTGAAAACCTATGTCCACATAAATATTACTATGTGAATATTCATGTCAGTATTAGTTTTAACAGCTGAAGGTGGAAAGCACTAAATGCCCATTAATTGATGAATGGATCAATATAATGTGGCACATGTACGATTGAATATTATTTTAGCTATAAAAAGGATTGAACATGGACAAACCTTGAAGACAGCATACAGAATAAAAGGAGCTGGACACAAGAGGCCACATATTGCACAATTCCATTTCTATGAAATATTCAGAACAGGAAATCCAGAGAGACAGAAAGTAGATTGGTGATTGCCAGGAGAGGGGTGTGTGGAGTGAGAGGTAGTAGATCCACTATGGAGAATTTCTTTTTGGGGTGGTGGAAATGTTTTGGAATTAGATTATGGTGATGGTTGCATAACTTTGGAATATACTAAAAACCATGAATTGTACAGTTTAAAGTTCAAATGTTATGGTATGTAAAGTTTATTTCAAAAAAAATGTGGGAAAAATGTCTACTCTGGGCAGTGAGACTGGGGTTCCAAGGTGGCCCTACTTTTCTGCTCGAATTTTAAAATTGTGTTACTTTAATAAAGATGATGGTGATAAAAGGAAAAGAACATGCTGAGCCAATCTTGGATGCCAGCTCCTTCCCTGGTTGGCATTTGGTCCCAAATACGACTTCCTGAGAAGGTGGGATGAGGGTCTCTTTCTACCCTTTGTGCTCTGAATCTTCTCTGCTCCTGAGCCTGTCTCTCTGAGTCCCCGAGAGGGCCTTAGTCACTGCTGCATTCTCCTCTTGTTGTTGGACAAACTGTGTCCCCCAAAAGATGTTCAAGCCTTAACCCTACAGTATCTGTGAGTTTGACTTTATTTGGAAGTAAGGACTTTGCAGAAGTAATCAGATTAAGATGAGATGAGATCGGGCACGTTCAGGGTGGTATGGCTGTAGACAAGATGAGGTCATCCTAGATTAAGGTGGGCCCTAATCCAATGATGAGGCAAGGGATGTCCATATAAGAGGCGGCAAATTTGGACCTAGAAACACGCACACAGGGAAAATGCCATGAAGACACCCAGGAGAAGCCTGTGTGATGACAGAGGCAGAGATGGCAATGAGGTATCTATGAACCAAGTAACCCCAAGAATTTCCATGAACCACCAGGAACCCACGAGAGCCTTCAGAGGGAGCACGGCCCTGCCAAATCCTTGATTACGAACTTTTTGCCTCTAGAATGGAAAGTGGATTTCTGCTGTTTTAAGCCACCCCCTCTGTAGTGACTTGGTGTAGTAGTCCTGGGAAATGAATCTCTTCCCCCCTCACCCCCATCGTGGGACCTAGTACACAGGGGCCAAAACGTGTTTGCTGAGTGAGTGAAGCTTCTACCTCTGTGAGATCTGAGATGGCTGAGATGGAAGAAGCCCCATGTCAGCCCCTGCTTTCATAGGCGAGGAACCCAGAGAGAGATGAAGGGGTCCACTCCAAACAGATAGACGGGGAGCTTAGTGCTCACTTCAGCTCTATCGGCTCTTAGTTAAGGAAAGCAGGTAGAGAAGTGAGTCTTGCTGAGAGCCTGCTGGACACCAGGCACTGTGTGTGTGCTCTGATTTAATCCTCTCAACAGCCTGATGTGATGGGCCTTGGTATCCACATTCTGCAAATTAGACAATTGACCTGGAAATAGGGATTGGGTCCCATCCAAGGCCACTTAGCATATGGCAAAGCCAGAATTCCACCCTGGGTCTTTATGTTCTTTCTTTCTCTATCTTGCTAAGGGGATCTATTAACCATATGCTTTCAAAGTTCAAGAGGTCCTTCAGGTTTATTTGGCAGATGATCAGGATCTACTCAACCTGCAAATGCAAACTATGCATAAAAAGTTCTGTATTCTCATTTTCTAGTCAGTGACGATCACAATTTTGATCTAAATTCACAAATACATGTCTTAAGTTTAAATCTTTAATCCAGTGAGAGTCTATCTTAGTTAATGGTGAAAGGTGTGGGTCCAGTTTCAGTCTTCTACAGATCACCAGCCAGTTCACCTGGCACTATTTGTTAAATAGGGAATTTTTCCTCACCGAATATTTTTAATTGGCTTATAAAAGATCAAATACTGGTAAGTAGCTGGGTTCATCTCTTGGTTCTCTGTTCTGTTCCATACATTTACCTGTCTGTTTTTGTGCCAATACCATGCTGTTTTGATCACTACTGATTTGTAGTATAGTCTGAGGTCTGGTAG